>NC_091583.1:15440003-15467503 GCF_042767895.1 Penaeus vannamei | reverse complement strand
AGAGAGGCCAAGAAAGGGGAGGCGGAGAAGGAGATACTCGAGAAACACAAGAGAGCGGGTACGCTGAAAGGGCGAAAGAGAAGAGGAAGGAAGAGGCAAGAAAGAGATAGAGAAAGAGGAAAAAGAGGAACGAGAAACAGGAACAAAAAAAGAAAAGGAAAAAAAAAAACATCAAGAAGAGAGGAAGAGTATAAAAAGAGAATTCGAATGTATAAGATGAAAGTCACAAGAGAGAAGAAGAAAGGGGAAGATTAAGAGGAGAGAGGAAGAGTAATGAAATAAAAAAGAACGTCTAAAATGTGGAGGGGGGGATGGATGGGAGGAGAAAAGACAGAAGAGCAATAATGAAAAATTAAATAGAATAAAAAATAAAGAGAATGAAAATCAGTACAAATGAGAAAACAATAAACTAAAAATAAAGAAAATTTAGGAAAGGCAACCAAACAAACACACAAACGAACTAAAAAGGAAAAAATTGGAGAAAAGTTAAATGGAAGGAGAGACGAAAGATGAATGAGCAAAGAGCATGAGAGAGAAAGAGAAAAAGAAAGGTAATATATTAAAGGAAGAGAGGAAGAGATAATTATGATTCTTTTTTTCTTTTTTTTCTTTTTCATTGTTGGAAAGGAAGAGGAAACGGGCAAAGAAAACGAGAGAAAAATAAGTGAAATACGGCATGGCACACATACGCAAGAATAATAACAAAAGGATAATAACAATAATGATAATTAATGGTAATAACAACCATGAAATAAAACAGACTAAAAAAGTGAACAAAAATAAAAGTCATCATTACTAAATGATTAAAAAAAACATAAAAACATCAATGAAAAAAATATATATTTATAGAAATAAAACCCAAAACCCGATAGTTAAAGAAATACGTATCTGCACATGAAGGCCGGAAGGGGGAGGAAGGGGGGGAGGGAGGGGCGTAACGAAAGAGGGGGGAGGGGGTAAAGAGGGGCGGGGCATGAAAAAAAAGTGGGGGGGAGGGGGAGAGAGGCCCTGTTAGGCTGATAAAAAATAGCGTACGGGGTAATGACGGTGGTGGGAAGGATGAAAAAAATGGAAAATGAAGGAAGGGGGAAAGAGAGAGAGAAAGAGTGAAATATGTGTTTGCTCTGTGACAGCTGTTGAGGGAGACAAGCAGGCGAGGAAATAGTACCACAGATTGAGAGATAGATAGATAGAGAAAGAGAGAGAGGGGGAGGGAAGGAGAGAGAGAGAGAGAGAGAGAGAGAGAGAGAGAGAGAGAGAGAGAGAGAGAGAGAGAGAGAGAGAGAGAGAGAGAGAGAGAGAGAGAGAGAGAGAAGGAAAGGGAGGGAGTGAGGGAGGAGGGAGGTAAGGAGAGAGAGAGGAGAGAGAGAGAGAGAGAGAGAGAGAGAGAGAGAGAGAGAGAGAGAGAGAGAGAGAGAGAGAGAGAGAGAGAGAGAGAGAGAGAGAGAAGGAAAGGGAGGGAGTGAGGGAGGAGAGAGAGAAAGAGAATGAGAGAGAGAGAGAGAGAGAGAGAGAGAGAGAGAGAGAGAGAGAGAGAGAGAGAGAGAGAGAGAGAGAGAGAGAGAGAGAGAGAGAGAGAGAGAGAGAGAGAGAGAGAGAAAGAGAGAGAGAGAGAGAGAGAGAGAGAGAGAGAGAGAGAGAGAGAGAGAGAGAGAGAGAGAGAGAGAGAGCGAATGATACAGAGACAGATATTCAAATAGAGAGAGGCAAACACACAGACAGACAGAGAGACAAACAGACAGAATGTGAGAGCGAGACAAGCAAACAGAGACAGAGACACGAGAGAAAAGCATGAGCAACCGCAAAGAGAAAATGAGGGAGACAAAATAGATGAGATTTCACCCGCAATGAAAACTAATTATTTCTATAGTATTTTTGCCGCCATTATTACAGCAACACCTGGACGAGTATAGCGAGTGGGTGTTCTATGGCCTACAGTAATTACATTTTTTTTATACATGTAAAAGTGGGAGGGAAAAGGGAGAAGAGAAGAGGGAGAGGGAAAAGAAAAAGGGGAGAGGGAGAGGGAAAGGGAAAAAGGGAGAGGGAGAGGGGACAGGAAAAGGGGAGAGGGAAAGGTTAAAGGGGAGAGGGAGAGGGAAAAGGAAAAGGGGAGAGGGAGAGGGAAAGGAAAAGGGAGGAGGGATGGAGAGAAGAGAAAAGGAAACGAGGGAAAGGGACAACGGGAGAGGAAGAGAGGAAAAGGGGACAGCGGGATGGGAAGAAGGGGAGAGAGATGGGGAGAGAAGGAGAAAATGGAGAAGGGGAGGAGGGAAAAAAAGGGAAAATGGGAATGAGGAGAAAGGGGAAACAAGATAGGAGGGAAGAAAAAGGGAAAAAAGAGAAGTGAAAAGGAATAAAAAACGAAACTGTAAAAGGAAAGGAAAGAAAAGGAAAAAGGACTAAGGGAGGGAAAAGAAAGAGGGAAAAAAGAAGGATGCATTTCAACATGAACAAGCTCCCCACATACTAACCCCCAAAAGAGTGTCATTTGTCATACTGAACAAGAACACGCACACGAACCTGACCTTTGACCCCGTATATGCATTGACCCCCCACTACCGCCCCAACCACCCACCCCCTCCCCAACCCACTCCTCTGACCCGGTGATCTCTTAGTCAGGGGTCTGGGTACTGTCGGATGCCCAACTTGAGGTATCCCATCTCCTTCTCTTTTCTTTATGGCGACTCCCCTCTTCCCCTCTCTTCCACTCCCCTCTTTCTATGGTTACTCCCTTCCTCCTCTCTCTTCCCTCTATAGTTACTCCTTTCCTCCCCTCTTTTCCACTCCCCTCTTTCTGTGGCTACTCCCCTCTTCCCCTCTCTCCCACTCCCCTCTTTCTATGGGTACGCCCTTCCTCCTCTCTCTTCCTCTCCCCTCTTTCTATAGCTACTCCCCTCCTCTCCCCTTTTCCCCCTCCCCTTTATTTAGCTACTTCCTTCTTTCTTCTTCTTTCCACGGCTATTTCCCTCTTCCTCTCCTGTCTTTCTATAGCTACTCCACCCCCTCTTCCACTCCCCTCTTTCTATGGCTACTCCCCTCTTCGTCCTCCCCTTTTTGTGGGTTGTTTATCACTCCTTCTCTTTGTGTTTCTGTCTTTTTCATTCACTTGCTCTCTATCTTTATTTTTGTTTGTTTGTTTATTAATGGAATCTCCTTGTTCTCTAGGTGCTTCTATGCGTCTTTGTCTGTGTGTATTTCTATTTTTTGTCTGTATATTCATATGATTTTAGCTGTCAACTCAATTTGCTACTTATCAATTCCTTTATTTTCATTCATTTATTCATTTACTCCGTTAATAGCATTATTACTTTATTTTAACTTTATTCATTGATCCGTTCATGTATCATTTCCATTCATTCGTTCATTTATCATTTTCATGCATTCTTTCATCTGATATTTTCATTCATTCATAAATCTTTATTTTCATTCAATTTATTTTTTTCACATTTTCGTTCACTCATTCATGTATTATTTTCATTTATTAATTTATCATTTTCAGTCATTCATACATTTATCATTTTCATCCTCTCATTCTTTGCTTTTCTTTTTCTTTTTAAACGTATTTTTCAGAAAGCGAGAACCTCATCCCTGGGTCAGGATGTGCAGTCACTCTATGGAATCCGAGGACCTGTTATATAACGTCAATGAAACAGCCTTAGTACGTGCAATTGCGCTGAAATCTAAGGCCACTTGTGCTTGCTTGCTTGGTCTTTCAAGGAGGCACAGAAGCATTTCCGTTTTTCTTCTCTTTTTTTTTTGTTTGTTTTTATTATTATTACCATTATTTTTTTTTTATTATTATTATTATTTTTTGGCGTTTATTGATTTTATTGTCTTATTCAAGGATTTTTTGTATGATTTTTTGTGACTTGTTGATATTGAGTATGATTATACTTGATATGATAATGAAAATGATTATGATGATAATAGTATTAGTAATGATAACAGACACAATAAAAATATAGTTACCATGCATTATATAAACAATGTAAACAAGCAGAAAAATATCGCTCATGATTTGTCAGCGTCATGGCATGACGTACACATTAACAGGATTTATCTACACACAGCGAGATGGATAAATTGTATTCAACACTTTACTTTTTTATACATACACACACACACACACAAATATTTATATACATACATACATACATATATATATATATATATATATATATATATATATATATATATATATATATATATATATATATATATATATATATATATATATATGTATATATATATATATATATATATCTATATATATATATATATATATATATATATATATATATATATATATATATATATATATATATATATATATGATATTGTTTGCTTATTGTTCCTGTAAACTTTCCTACTTGTCATTTAGCTTGACTCTTCATTATCTTTATCCTACCTACCACCCCTTTTTCCCATCTTCGTTACCAACACCCGTACCATCTCATCCACCTTTTCCTACCAACCTATTCTTATTCCTATCTTCTTATCTTCTTTCATTGTCTCTCGTTCTTCTCCTGTTCGTGGTGGAGCATGTGAGGATGGGGGAGGGGGAGTGGGGGCAGGGGCAAGGGGGAGGGAGTGAGGATGGGGGAACGGGGGAGGGGAGAATGGGGGAGGGGTGGGGAAACGGGGGAAAGGAGGAGGCAAGGGGGAACAGGGAGAGGGAGTAAGGGCAGGGGGAAAACAGTGAAAGGGGAGGGGAGTGATAGCAAGAGGAAACGGGGGGTGGGGGTGGGTGGCAAGGGGGAACGGGGAGGGGGAGTGATAGCGAGGGGGAACGAGGGAGGGGGAGTGGCAAGGGGGCACGTGGGAGGGGAGGGGAGCAAGGGGGGAGGGTTCTTTTATCTTGATCTGGTGGTGATGACGGACATAATGGCGGGATAAATCACAATTTTCCAGCGTCCATTTTGTTTTCAAAAGCCTCCGGCCGATGCCTCGTCTTCTCTGCTACTTTTTGTTTGTTTGTTTTTCTTTTGTTTTATCTTTTCTTATCTATATATTGAGATATAAATAGATAGAGAGAGAGGGAGGGAGGGAGGGAGGGAGGGAGAGAGAGAGAGAGAGAGAGAGAGAGAGAGAGAGAGAGAGAGAGAGAGAGAGAGAGAGAGAGAGAGAGAGAGAGAGAGAATAAGAGAGAGAGAGAGAGAGAGAGAGAGAGAGAGAGAGAGAGAGAGAGAGAGAGAGAGAGAGTGTGTGTGTGAGTGAGAGAGATAGAGAGAGAGAGAGATTGATAGAGAGAGAGAGTGAGAGAGAGAGAGAGAGAGAGAGAGAGAGAGAGAGAGAGAGAGAGAGATAAAGGGAAAAGGAGAGGAAACGAGGGATAGGGAGAGAAGGTGAGCAAAAGAAAGAAAGACGAAGAAGAGCGAAATAGAAGAAAGTAAAAAAGTTAACAAAGAAAAACAGTAAACGTTAACAGATAAGAAAATAGAAAAGATAAACAGAAATAGAAACAAAATAAAAAAAGGAAAACAATAAGATAACCCTTACAAGAAGAACACGATAAGAAGAAGAAAACAAAAAAAATAAAATAAAAAATAAAATAAAATAAAAGAAGAAGAAGGAAGAAGAAGGAGGAGGGAGAAGAGACAGATTAATTAATAAATCTCCCATCAATTTTCCAAGACATAAAAAGCCAGGGTAAAGATGGAGAATCAAAGTTTCGCTTGATAAGAGTTCCATCGAAGTCGTGATGGGTTTCGGACGCGGGGAAAATGAACGAAGGTGAAAAAGGGGCGGAGACAGAGGGGGGAAGGAGGAGAGAGGGATGGTGATGATGGTGGTGGTAGGGGTGGGGGGTGGGGGTGATGGAGGTGATGGTGAGGGGGGTGATGTGATGGTGGGGGGTGAGGGTGGTGGTGGTGATGGTGGTGGGGGTGAGGGTGGTGATGGTGAGGGGGGTGATGGAGGTGGGGGGATGGTGAGGGAGTAATGGTGGTGGTGAAGTGGTGGTGATGATGACGGTGGTGGTGATGATAAAGGGGATGATGATGGAGATGGTAGTGTTGTGGTTGTGATGGTGAAGATGATGTGGTGGTTATGATGGTTGTGGTGGTGGTGATGATGATAGTGGTGGTTATTAGCTATAATGGTAATTCTGATGATGGTAGTGATGGTGTGGATAATAGTGCCGGTAGTGGTTTGTTGGAGGTGGTGGCAGTGGTGGTGGTAGTGAATATGGCTGTGATGATGATGATGATGGTAGCAATATTAATTTTTGGGGAAAAAAATAATGATGATGATAATAGTTTTCCCAACGCCAACAATAAGTGAAAGTATCAATAATGAAAATAAGAATGATGATGGCGGTAGCAATATTAATGTTAGGAGTAAAAATAATGATGATGATAATAGTTTTCCCAACGCCAATAATGAGAGATAATATCAATAATGAAAATAAGAACGATAGCAACGATGCAGTCACACGAGTAAATCAGCGAATTACGTATTGATAGATGAAGTAATCTGCCAAATCCTCAATCAATTCCCAAAGCAAGACAATAGATAAAAGCATCGCAGAGAGAGATAGAAAAAAATAAATCAAAATTCCCTCATCTGGAAATATTTTTTTTCAGATTAACTTCATTCTCTACCATTCGAAACTTCCCTTCCTCCTCCCTCTTCCTTCTTCCTTTTATCCTCCCCTTTCCTGTTTTTCCTCTATCTCCCTTTTCTCCCCTCTTCTTCCTCCCTTTCTCCGTCCCTTCAGTCAGTTCTTCGCTTTCCCACCTTTCCCTATTTTATGCTCTTCCTTTCTCCCTCCTTTTCTTATCTCCAAATTCTTCTCCCTTCTCTTCTGCCCTTATTCAGTCTCCATCTTCCTTTCTTTTTTTTTTTTGCAGTTCTCACTTTCTCAATCCCATTTCCTTAACTCTTCTTCTATTTTCCCCTTGTAACCCCAATCTCCCTGACCCTTGTATCCTCCTCGCTTCCCCTTCCCTTTCCCCCTTTTCTTTTTTTCCACTCTTTCCTTAACTCCTCCCCTTTCTTCTCCCTCATTCTCCCCTTCACACCGCCCCCGCCCCAATCCCTCCCCCCCAATCTCTTTAAATCATCCCCTTCTTCCTTCCATACCTTTCTTCCAAACCCCTTCCTTCACTCCTCCCCTTTCTTCTCCCCATTCCCTCCTCTTCCTCCCCCTCGCCCCAATCTCCCCGTCCCAACCCCCTCCAATCCCCCCTCCCCTCCAATACCAATCCCCTCTCTCCCCGTCCCAACCCCCCCCTCTCCCCAATCTCTCCCCGTCCCAATCCACTGCCCCCCTCCCCTCCAACCCCAATCTCCCCCCCCTCCAATCCCCCCCCCCCCCTTTGAAGGATGCCTAACCTAAGCCAGACTGATGTATTTCTAATCTCACGCAGATGAACGACCCTGCATTCTCTCTTGTGCTTCTCCTGTGCCGTGTGTACTGCACTGCCTCGGTTTCACTTTGGAAGGGAGAGGGGAAAGAGAGGGGAAGGGAGAGTGGGATGAAAGGGTCGGAGGGAGGGAGAGGAGAGAGTGGGATGAGAGGGACGGAGGGAGAGGGGAATGAAAGGACGGAGGAAGGGGAAGGGGATAAAAGGAGGGGTGGGGAGGGCAGGGAAAAAGGGAAGGGTTAGTAGGGGAAGGGGAAAGAGACGGAGAAAGGAGGGGAAAGAGGGAGGGGAGGAAAAAAGGAGAAAGACAGAGGGAGGGAAAGAAAAAAAGGAAAGATGGGAGAGGAGAGGGAATGAGAAGGAAGAAGAGGGGTGGGGGAAGGTGGGTAAGAGGAAAGTTATAAAGAAGTAAAGAAAAAAACAGGTAACTTTTTGTTTTCTCTCTGTCTCTTTCAAAGATAAAGAAAATAAAAAAAAATCTGTCAAAAACGACATAAACAGAATGAGAAGCAGCACGTGAATGTTGCCAAGTAAGATTTTTTTCTACTCTTTTTTTCAGTGACAGTCATGAAGCGTGCATGGCAGCTCCGAGGCCAATATGACGGGTGCGACATGAACTTGACAGCTACAAGTGTGATCAGATAGTCAAGTCATGACAGACAGATTTGTGAGAATGGGATGACGTCACAAAAAGGTAATAAGGAGGAATAGAGATGGGGAAAAATTGGAGGAGGAGAAAGATGTGAAGGAGAAAGAGGGCAAGGAAGAATGTTAGTCTCTCTGTCTCTCTCTCTCTCTTTCTCTTTATCTCTATCTCTCTCTCTCTCTCTCTCTCTCTCTCTCTCTCTCTCTCTTTCTCTCTCTCTCTCTGTCTCTCTCTCTCTCTCTCTCTCTCTCTCTCTCTCTCTCTCTCTCTCTCTCTCTCTCTCTCTCTCTCTCTCTCTCTCTCTCTCTCTCTCTCTCTTTCTCTCTTTATATATATATATATATATATATATATATATATATATATATATATATATATATATATATATACATATATATATGTATATATATACATATATACATATATATATATATATATATATATATATATATATATATATATATATATATATGTATATATATATATATATATATATATATATATATATATATATATATATATACATATATATATACATATATATATATATATATATATATATACATATATATATATATATATATATATATATATATATATATATATATATATATATATATACATATATATATATATACATATATATATATATATATATATATATATATATATATATATATATATATATATATATATATATATATATATGTGTGTGTGTGTGTGTGTGTGTGTGTGTGTGTGTGTGTATGTGTGTGTGTGTGTGTGTGTGTGTGTGTGTGTGTGTGTGTGTGTGCGTGTGTGTGTGTGCATGCATACTTAAATGACACAGGCTGTTGTTTTTGACAATGCTGTTTTGCATATGTGGCAAGCCATCAACACGCGCTGGCGGTGTGTCAAGTGTCATTAACCGGGATTGACACGAACGAGGCGCAGGGCGTGTCACGTAGGACAACCGGAAGTGAAGAAGCTCCCGAACGTGTCAGACGGTCGCTAAGACGAACACCTCCGCCGGAAGTTGAATTTATCCGAAGCCGAAGCCAGCTCTGAGTATTGGTGGGCGTGTCGGAATAGTAATGGCGGTTAGGGGCGTGTCGGTGTGCCTTGGGCGTGGTCGGGCGATCGAAAAGTAGGGGAGAAAATGGATGAAAATAGAAAGTAGAAAGTAGAAAGAAAAGTATTTGTTTATTTAGAAAGATGCTGGAGTTGTGTGTTGCGTTAGAGACTGGGATGTGTGTATTGTGGATGAGATATGGGATGGGGGATACTTTCAGAAAAGGGAATAAATCTTTCTTTTCCTCTGTCTCTCTCCTCTCTCTCTCTCTTCCTATGTAGCTTCCCCTCTCTCTCTCCCTCTCCCTCCCTCCCACTCCCTCTCTCTCTCCATCCCTTCACTCCCCCCCCCTCTCTATTTCTTTCCATACTCTCCCTATCCCTCGGACTCTCTTCGCTCTCTTCCTCTATCCCCATCCCTCTCTTTCCCATTTTTCTCTCTCCATCTAACCTCCCCTATTTCTCCCACCATCAATATCCTCCCTCCCTCCCCCCACCCTCTTCTCTTATCTCCCTGCCCCCCTAACTCATCCCCAGTCTTCCCCCCATCTCACCCCCCTCACCTCTCCCCCTATCTCCTTCCCCCTAACTCATCCCCAATCTTCTCCCCTCCCCCCTCCACCTCACCCTTTCTTCCTCTCTCCCCCCTCCACCTCACCCCTTTTCTTCCTCTCTCCCCCTCCTCTTTTCTTCCTCCCCCTCCCCCCACACCTCTTTTCTTCCTCTCCCCCCTCTTCCCCCCACCACACCCCTTTTCTCCCTCTCCCTCTCAAAGCCTAAAAGATGACAGAGTACCCACACGGGCAGAAGCCTTAGAACACTATGTCAAGATACTGAAAGAATGGAGACGAATCGTGTAATACTATATATCCACGGGGGTTGACCTTGTGTGAGGTCATGCATTCATATATGTATCTGTGTCTCGCTCAAGTGGAGGAGGGGGAGGGGTGGAAATTATGTTAGAGGGAGAGAGAGGGAGGGAGAAATGAAAGAAGGTCTAAGAGAGAGAGAGAGAAAGAGAGAGAGAGAGATAGATAGATAGATAGATAGATAGATAGATAGAGAGAGAGAGAGAGAGAGAGAGAGAGAGAGAGAGAGAGAGAGAGAGAGAGAGAGAGAGAGAGACAGACAGAGAAAGAGAGACAGAGAAAGAGACATACAGAGAGACACAGAGACAGAGACAGAGACTAAGGCAAAGAAAGAGAAACAGAAAAAGATACAGACATAGAGAGACAAAGACGGATAAAGAAAAAGAGAACGCGGAAGTAAAGGGAAGGGTGACGGGGACATACACATGTACAAACAGAAAATATGAACGTTAACAATAAATAGCAAAAGAAATATATCACTAACTGACATGTAAGAGAAGGTCATGAGAAAGGTATGAAGTAACAAAGGAAGTGAAGATTAGAGTAAGTAGAATGAAAAATGGGGAGAGGCGAAGAGGTTAAAAGGGAGGAAGGGCAGATAAGAGAAAGAGAGAGAGAGAGAGAGAGAGAGAGAGAGAGAGAGAGAGAGAGAGAGAGAGAGAGAGAGAGAGAGAGAGAGAGAGAGAGAGAGATTCGAAATCGGTCAAATACATTTCTAATATTGTGAAGATATTCATTTTCATTCATACCTTTTCTAGATAATGCAAGAGAATCAGAAAAAAAATGAAGAAAATAAAATAAACAAAATAAAACAAAGCAAAAACAAACAAAAAAAGACAATCGATGGAAAAAATACAAAATACGACAAAATGACATTACAAAAAGACTAAAAGAGAATCGCAACGAAAAGGGAAAATAAAAACTAAAGAAAAAATAAATAGACGAGGAAGAAAAAAATATGGTGAGCCTGAATTATGTGTAATAATATTTAACAAAACTAACATTTGGTGATTTATGAGTAACAGTGATGGACGGTTGCACTGGAATTGTGTGTAGATGTTCATGTGCGTGTGTGTGTGTGTTTGCTTGTGTGTGTGTGTTTGTTTGCTTGTGTGTGTGTTTGTTTGTTTGTGTGTGTGTGTGTGTTTGTTTGTTTGTTTGTGTGTGTGAGTGTGTGTGTGTGTGTGTTTGTTTGTTTGCTTGTGTGTGTGTGTTTGTTTGTGTGTGCGTGTGTTTGTTTTGTGTGTTTGTTTGTGTGTGTGAGGGGGTATGTTTGTTTGTATGTGTGCGTGTATGTGTGTTTTTTTGTATGTGTGTGTGTTTTTGTGTGCGTGTGTGTGTGTGTTTGTTTGTGTGTGTGTGTGTGTGTGTGTGTGTTGTGTTTTTGTCATAATTCTCGCTTTGCTATTTGTTATTTTTCCGTCTCTTTTTCGCTGTTTTTCATTCCCAAGTTTATGATATCCCACTTATTCCCTCCACCCCTTTTCTCTTTTTCTCCTTTCCTCTAAACATTTCTTCTTCTCCTCCTATTTCTCTTCTTCTCTTGCCCTCTTCTCTCCATCTTACCTTATTTCCTTCCTTTTTCTCACCCTTCTCTTCTCCCTCTCCCCATTCTCCTCCCTATCATAACCACCCTATTCTCCCTACCTCCATTTCTCTCCCCTCCTTCGTCGCTTCCTATTTCCCCAGTATTCTCTCCTCTCCTCTTTCCTTTCACTCCTCTTAGTATCTTTCTCCCACTTTTACTCTTGTTTCTCTTCCTCTTCTCTTCTCGCCTTTGTTTGATTTCCTTACTTATTTTTCCCACTCTTCTTCCTCTCCTTTCCCCCACTGCCTTCCTTTCTCTCTCCTCCCTTCCAACTTCTTTTATTCCCCTACCTCCTCTCCCCAATTTTCTCGTCTCTATTTTCTCCTCCCCTCCCCCTCACCCTTCCCCCTTCTCTCCTCCTTCTCCCATCCCCTTTTCCACCTCTCCCTTCTCTCCCTCCTTCTCCCATCCCCTTTTCCAAACTCCCCGCCTCTATTTCCTTCCCCTTTCCCCCTCTCCCTTTCTCTCTCCTTCCCCTCCCACCTCCTCTCCTTAACCCCCTTTGACTCCATTTCTTTACCCATCCCCCTCTCTTCCTCTCTCCCTCTTCTCCCTCTCTTCCTCCATCCAACTTCCCTCCTCCCCCTTCCCCTAAACACTCTTCCCCCCTTCCCTTCCTCCCTCCCTTCCTTCCAACTCCCCCCCCCTCTTCCTCTTTCCCCCTCTCTTCCTCCCTCCTTCCTTCCAACTTTCCCCCTCCCCTCTTCCTCTTTTCCCCTTTCCTTCCTCCCTCCTTCCTTCCAACTCCCCCTCCCCTCTTCCTCTTTTCTCCCTCTCTTCCTCCCTCCTTCCTTCCAACTTTCCCCCTCCCTCTTCCTCTTTTTCCCTTTCCTTCCTCCCTCCTTCCTTCCAACTCCCCCTTCCCTCTTCCTCTCTTCCCCTTCCCTTCCTCCCTCCTTCCTTCCAACTCCCCTCCCCCTCTTCCTCTTTTCCCCCTCTCTTTCCTCCCTCCTTCCTTCCAACTTTCCCCCTCCCCTCTTCCTCTCTTTCCCCCTCCCTTCCTCCCTCCTTCCTTCCAACTTTCCCCCTCCCCTCTTCCTCTCTTCCCCCTCCCTTCCTCCCTCCTTCCTTCCAGTTGCCCCCCCCCCTCTTCCTCTCTTCCTCCCTCCTTCCTTCCAACTTTCCCCCTTCCCTCTTCCTCTTTTCCCCCTCCCTTCCTCCCTCCTTCCTTCCAACTTTCCCCCTCCCCTCTTCCTCTCTTCCCCCTCTCTTCCTCCCTCCTTCCTTCCAACTTTCCCCCTCCCCTCTTCCTCTCTTCCCCCTCCTCATTTCCCCCTCTCTTCCTCCCTCCTTCCTTCCAACTTTCCCCCGTCCCTCTTCCTCTCTTCCCCCTTCTCTTCCTCCCTCCTTCCTTCCAACTTTCCCCACCTCCTCCCCCTCTTCCCCCTTCCCCCCCCTCTTCCTCTTTTCCCTCTCTTCCTCCCTCCTTCCTTCCAACTCCCCCTCCCCTCTTCCTCTCTTCCTCCCTCCTTCCTTCCAACTTTCCCCCTCCTCTTCCTCTTCCCCCTCCCTCTTCCCCTTCTCTTCCTCCCTCCCTTCCTCCCTCCTTCCTTCCAACTTTCCCCCACCCCTCTTCCTCTCTTCCCCCTCTCTTCCTCCCTCCTTCCTTCCAACTTTCCCCCTCCCCTCTTCCCCTTCCCTTCCTCCCTCCTTCCTTCCAACTCCCCCTCCCCTCTTCGCCTTCCCTTCCTCCCTCCTCCCTTCCAACTTTCCCCCACCTCCTCCCCTCTTCCCCTTCCCTTCCTCCCTTCTTCCTTCCCCCTCTTCCCCCTCCCCCCTCCCCCTCTTCCCCCAGCACCCTCGCCCATCCATCATGCTTAACCCCCGATAACACTTCACTAGAGATATCATCGTTACTTTCACAATATCCAGACGCTATCGTCTCCGCTCCCATCATCCTCTTTATCATCCTCTTCTAGCGTTTATCTCTCTTTTTCTTCCATTTTTTTATCCTTTTTTTCTTGTCTTTCTTTTCGTTTTATTTTTGTATGATCTGATCATAGTTTTGTTTCCTCTTTCTCTTTCTCTTTTTTTTCTCTCTCTCTCTTTCTTTCTCTTTTTCTTTCTCTCTCTCTCTCCTTTCTTCTTCTTTCACGCAAGCCATCTTTTCTATGTATATGTCATTAATATCAACATCTTGGTATCATCATTATCGCTATCACTAATACGGTTATTATCAGCATACTTATTATGGCACCGTCACCATGATCACCGTCACCGTCATAATCATCATCATCATCATCGTTACCATCATCATCACCATTATAATCATTATCATCACCACCATCATCGCCACCATTATCATCACCACCATTATAATCAGTATCATCATCACCACCATCACAATCATCATCACCACCAATATAATCATTATCATCACCATCACCATCATTATCATCATCACCATCATAATCATCGTCATCATCACCATTATAATCATTATCATCACCATCATTATCATCATCATCACCACCATTCCAATCATCGTCATCACCACCAATATAATCATTATCATCACCATCACAACACAAGCCAAGTAGCTTTTTCCTTAACCCTTAAAACCTGAGAGTATTTTGGTCTATTTTTCCCTCACTTTAAACGTACTTTACATTCCACTTACTAATCCCATTTCCTCTGCATACTTTCTTTATTTTCCTGGTTTTCCTTTATCTTCCTTTTCCCACAGTTCTTTTGGTTATAAGAGGTGTCGTGGGAGAAAGGGTTATAAGTCAAAAAAGAAAAGAAAAGAAAAGACGAAAGAGAGAAAGAAAGAAAGAAACACGAAATTCAAATCGATTTTTTTAGCTTTTTTTAAGGCAAATCTGGAACCGATCTAAGAATATTTTATAAAGTTATTGTGCTGAAACCGCCATTTCTTTAGTGTCTCTTATGAACAAAAATACAAACAAACTAAGACGAAATGAAACACTGCCACGATAAGAAGTGGAATAATAACTCATATTTTGAGTCAGATGGAACTTCCTATCAGTCGATGATAAATAAAATAAAAAGCGCGTGTCTCTTTTTTATTCATTTTTATTTGTATTTTTATTTCTTTTGTTTATTTCTTTTTTCATTTCTATCTTTTTTTTTATTGTCGAGGGTCTGGTCTTTCTCGAAACGTAACGATTATTAGTGTCTTTCTAAGTGTGATTATTTCTCATTCCTTCTTATTTCTTCTTACGTTCTCTCTGTGTCCCTTCTTCCATTCTATTCTTATTCCTTTTCTTTCGCTTTACATTCCCCTCCGCCACGACCCCATCCACCCCTCCCCCTCCCCTCGCCCCCTAACCCCCATTCATCATTCCCTTCGTTATCGCAGTTCGCTGAAAACCAACTTTCTGGTCTTTCTCTCTCTCTCTCTCTCTCTCTCTCTCTCTCTCTCTCTCTCTCTCTCTCTCTACGTTTTTGTCACATACCCTTCCTCTTCTCCCATCCCCTCCCTTCCTCTAGAACCCTCACTGCCTTTCTCCTGCTCCCTTTCCCCATCTACGTCCCCCTCCATTCTCTTTTCTCCTCTATTTTCCCTTTTCCCCTCTCCCTTCCTCCACCCTTTTCTCTTCCTTTCTCCCATCCTCTTCCCTTAACCTCTCCCATCTTCCTTCCTCTTCCTTTCTCCTTTCTCACCCTTCCCCTCCTTCTTCTCCCATTCCCCTCCCCCTCCTTTCATTCTCCTCCCTTCTCTCATCCTCCTCCCTTCCCCTCTCTCATCTCCCACCCTCCTTCCTCTTCTCCGCTTCCCCTCCCTCTTTCTCCCTTTCCTCTCCCTCTTCTCCCGTCTCCCCTCCCCAACCCCTTTTCAAGACCAGGCTCTCTTCTCCCTCTTCGACAACACCGGGGAATCATCTGTTCTTCGTTATGGGGAGGAAGAAGGGGAGAGGGGGGGCGATAGAGGGGGTAGGAAGAAGGGGTAGAGGGGGAGGGGGCGATGGAGGGGGTAAGAAGAAGGGGGAGAGGGAAAGGGGATAGAGGTTGTAGGAAGAAGGGGTAGAGGGGGGGGGATAGAGGGGGTAGGAAGAAGGGGTAGGGAGGATAGAGGGAGTAGGAAGAAGGGGGAGAGGGGGGATTGAAGGAGTAGGAATGGTGGGGGAAGGTGATGGTGGAAGGATGTTGGGGAGGTATTGTTGGAGGAGGGATGGGGGAGGGACTGTAGACGAGGAGGGTGTGGTAGAAGGTAGGGGGTTAGAGTATAGATTTGGAAAGAATGATGGGGGGAGAAGGATGTGAAGAAAGGGTAAGAATAGAAGAAAACGAAAAAAATACCAAACGAGAAAGAGAAAGAAGAGACGAAGATGCCTTAGAAGAGGAAAAGAAAAAAGAAAGAACAATAAAAAATATGAAGACGAAAGAAGGTAACAAAAGATAATAACAATAAAAGTGGATATAGAGAAGTAAAAAGAAAAAAAAAGGAATGGAACACAATGAACAAGAGAAAGAGACGTAAATTACTTAAAAAAGAGAAAAAAGCGGAAAACGAAAGTAACAAAGGAAAACAATAAAAGAAGGAAGTAGTGACGATGCGAATAAATAAGGAATAAGAGAAACAGGAAAGACTAGACGTCATGCAGCTTAACACTAACTCGACTGACATTTGATATATGGAGTATGATCAGCAGATACAAGGGGAGAGGAAAGAGGGGTGGGGGAGGGGGCTGGGGGAGGGGGGAGATGGGTGTGGGTATTGGAAAAGAAGAAAAGATAGCAGGGGGTAAAGGGGGTGGGGGAAGGGGGAAGGAGGGAGGGGGAAGGGTGATGAGTGAGCGAGAAAGAGAAAAAGATGGGAGAGAAGGGAAGAAGGATAGGGGGGTATTTGAGAAGGGGGTAAGGGCAAAGAGGGAACAGGAGGCTAGGGTAAGTAAGGGCAAAGAGGGAACAGGAGGCAAGGGTAAGGGGTAAGGGGAATGGAAAGGAGGGAGAGGAGAAAGAGAAAAGCGAGAAGACGGAAGCGGAAGAGAAGGAGACTAGAGTAGAAGAACAAGATAAAGTAAAAGAGAATGAGAAATAAAGAAACAGAAAGTGAATGGAAGAGGAAAAGGAAGAGAGAAAAGGAGGAGACTAAGAAGAATGAGATAAAGGAAAAAAAGTAAGAAATAGAGAAGTAGAAAGTGGACGGAAGAAGAAGAAAAAAGAGGGAGAATAGGAGGAGATTAAGAAAAATGAGATAAAGGAATTGAAAATGAGAAATAGAGAAGTAGAAGGTGGACGCAAGAGAAAGAAGGAGAGAGAATAAGAGGAGATTAAGAAGAATGGGATAAAGGAAAGGGGAATGAGAAATAGAGAAGTAGAAAGTGGAGGGAAAGGGGAACAAAATGGGAAAAAGTAAAGGGAGGGAAAGGGGGAGCTGAGTTCAAAAGAGAGAGAGAGAGAGAGAGAGAGAGAGAGAGAGAGAGAGAGAGAGAGAGAGAGAGAGAGAGAGAGAGAGAGAGAGAGAGAGAGAGAGAGAGAGAGAGAGAGAGAGAGAGAGAGAGAGAGAGAGAGAGAGAGAGAGAGAGAGAGAGAGAGAGAGAGAGAGAGAGAGAGAGAGAGAGAGAGAGAGAGAGAGAGAGAGAGAGAGAGAGAGAGAGAGAGAGACAGACAGACAGACAGAGACCGAGGCAGACAGATAGATAGATAGATAGATAGATAGACAGATAGATAGAGAGAGAGGGAGAGAAAGAGAGAGAGAGAGAGAGAGAGAGAGAGAGAGAGAGAGAGAGAGAGAGAGAGAGAGAGAGAGAGAGAGAGAGAGAGAGAGAGAGAGACAGACAGACAGACAGACAGAGAGAGACCGAGGCAGACAGATAGATAGATAGATAGATAGATAGATAGATAGATAGATAGATAGATAGATAGATAGATATATAGATAGATAGAGAGAGAGAGAGAGAGAGAGAGAGAGAGAGACTGCATGATGCGGAGATAATGACGATGTCCCTTCTGCATGGCTTCGGTAGATGGCGCTGCTGGGTTGAGTTATGGCGGCCGGAGAGAAGCAATATTTGTGTGTGTGTGTGTGTACGTTCCTGTGCTTGTGTGTATGCGTGGGCTTCTGTGTGCGTGTGTTTTCCTGTGTGTGTATGTGCCTGTGTGTACGTTTCTGTCCCTATGCGTGTACAATATGTGTCTGCTTTTGTGTTTGTTTTTGCCTGTGTGTGTGTGTGTTTCTGTGCCTGTACGTGTGTGTGTGTGTGTGTGTGTGTGTTTGTGTGTTTATGTTTGTGTGTGTATTTCTTCTGTACTGGTACCACTCACTACATAATTCCCTTCCGCCATATTTGATTACCAGATCACTAAGTCACTCTTATGCCCCCCTCCCCTACCACCTCCTCATTCCAATACCCACAATAAATTCAAACATATGGAGGGGTGACTCCGTAATACACAAACATAGGCCTATTTTGCCTATATCCCCATGACTCTAAACCGAAACCTGTCACGACACTGCCACACCCTATGACAATCCTTAGACGACATTCCACCAGCGAGAAAGGCTGAGTCAGTGTACTGTATAAGTAACATATAAGTAATACTGGCTGCCTCTTAAGTGTGTAGCTCTCCGTGAGTTTAAATTGAGTTATGCGTCGGGACATTAGGTCATTCATCTTGGCTTGTTTCCTTCTAGCTTGATTGCTTGCTTGGCGTGCTTGCTTCTCCTCTCGGTTTGTTTGTTTGTGCTTATCCCACGTTGTTTGGAATGAGAGAAAGCTTGCTGTTCATTTTGTCAGTGTATCTGTTTGTGTCTTTGTTGATTGGGATTTATTTAGCTCTTTAAAGGTTTGATTGATATCATTAGGAAGATTAGTAGGAGAGAGGAAGTGTCTTTGATATCAAGAGAGAGAGAGAGAGAGAGAGAGAGAGAGAGAGAGAGAGAGAGAGAGAGAGAGAGAGAGAGAGAGACAGAGAGAGAGAGAGAGAGAGAGAGAGAGAGAGAGAGAGAGAGAGAGAGAGAGGGGGGGGGGGGAGGGAGGGAGAAAGTGTGTGTGAGAGAGAGAGAGAGAGAGAGAGAGAGAGAGAGAGAGAGAGAGAGAGAGAGAGAGAGAGAGAGAGAGAGAGAGAGAGAGAGAGAGAGAGATAGAGAGATAGAGAGAGAGAGAGAGAGAGAGAGAGAGAGAGAGAGAGAGAGAGAGAGAGAGAGAGAAATATGAGATGCTGTCGTCAACAAAGTGCCAATCAAAGATAACAACAATAAGTCATAAGACATCCAATACCCACAATACATTTTTCTTTTTTCTTTTTCTTTCATTATTGCTATTTTCATTGATGATCTCCAATGGCTCTAAAAAAGGGAAAAAATCCGAGTATGAATAATTAAGAACGATGCCTTGTATAAAGTTGCCATTTTTCATTTTTTTTAACGATAGGAATATACACTAGATACAGGGAGACTGTTAATAAAGAGGGAAGGGGAGGGGGTGATCGTGGTGGAGTGGGGTGGGGGTGGATTTGATGAAGAAAAAGATAATTTTTGATAGTTGTTGTCGTGTGTGTGTGTGGGGGGGGAGAAGAAGGGAAATTTCAATTTTTTGTATGGGGGACAAGAAAAAAGGGGGGGGATTTTTGATTATCATATTGAGGGGGGGGCAAAAAAAAAAGAGGTTTGTTAATCATTATAGAGTTGAAAAAGAAAGAAAGGGAAGAATAGAGATTGTTAATTGCTGTGTGCGTGTTGGGGGGTAGGGGGAGGGAGGGGGCAAGGAAAAAGGGGTTGTTGTTGTTTACATCTTTAAGGGGGAGAGAATTATAAGGGGGTTGAGGGAAGAAGGGGAGTGTGAAGAGGGTGAGGACAGAGGGGTAGAATAGTTGGGGGCAAGGGTTAGGGTCCTAGATAAGGGTGATGGGGGTGGGGAAGGGGGAGGGGTAGAGTAGATGATTAAGTGGGGGAACAGGGGCGGTGTGGGCCGGCGGGTGGTGGGGGGAGGGGGGTTAGGGTAAGCAAGAGGGGGCGCGCTAGAAAACAGACGCTGCAGGGGAGGGCGGGGGAAGAGGAGAAGATGGATGAAGAAGAAGAAGAAGACCAAGAGTCAAAGGGGAGGAAGTGGAAGAGGAGGAAGAACAGGAGGGAGAGAGAGAAAGAGAAGGAGGAGGAACAGAAAGAAAAAGATCGAGAGTAAGAAGAGGAGGAGGAGGAAGAGGAAGGAGAAGACCAAGAGTCAAAGTAAGAGGAGGAAGAGAAATGGAAGGAGAGAGAGAAAGAGAAGGAGGAGGAGGAAGAAGAAGACCAGGGTAAGAGGAGGAGGAGGAAGAGGAAAAAGAAGACCAAGAGTCAAAGTAAGAAGAGAAAGAGTAATGGAAGCAAGTAAAGAAAGAGAAAGAGGAGGAGAAGGAAGAAGATGATCGGGAGTAAGAGCAGGAAGGAGAAAACTAAATGTTAGAGTAAGAGGAGGAACGGTAATGGAAGCAGAGAGAGAAAGAGAATCAAGAAGAATAAGAATAAGAATAAGAAAATCAAACGTATTAGAAAAGAAAAGAAAAAAAATACAAAATAAGAGATTAAAAAAAAAGAAAAACAAAACAAAAGAGCAAGAGAGAGAGGAAAAGGAGAAGAAGAGAACCCAAAAAAGCGAACCGAGGACCACCAAACGCACAATAAATAATACATGTAGACAGACGGGAAAGGATAAGCCAAACAGCCCTTCGGACCTGCATGGCTAAGGCGTTCTATGGCCGAAGATAGAACCCAAATCCTAGTAAGGAAAAGGGGAGCGGTGGCCGGGGTCTCGAGGGGAAAGGGCCTTCGGGAAAGAGAGAGGTGAGGGGAGATGAGGGGAAGGAGGGGAGAGATATGGGGGAGGGGAAGGAGGAGGAGAGAGATGGGGAGAGGGGGGGAAGGAGGGAAGAGATGTGGGGGAGGGGAAGGAGGGGAGAGATGTGGGGGGAGAGGGGGAGGAGGGGAGAGATGTGGGGGAGAGGGGGAGGAGGGGAGAGATGTGGGGGGAGGAGAGGAGATGTGGGGGGAGGAGGGGAGAGATGGGAGATGGGGAAGGAGGAGAGAGATGTGGGGGGAGGAGGAGAGAGAGGTCGGGGAGGGAAGGAGGGAGAGATGTGGGGGTGGGGAGGAGGAGTGAGATGGGAGATGGGGGGGGACAAAGGGCCCATAAGGATGTGAGCGAAACAAAATTAAGAGTGGAGGGAGTTACACTTCTCCTTATTATTATTGTTTTTCCTCCTCTTCCTCTTTCTCCTTCGTCTTCGCCTCCTCCTCCTCTTCCTCCTTCGTCTTCGCCTTCTCCTCCTCCATTCTTTTCCTCCATTTTCTCCACTTCCTCCACCAATACCTGATCCCCCTCCTCCTCCTCCTTTTCCTCAACTTCCTCCTCCTCTTCCACCTCTTCCTGATCCTCCTCCTCTCCCCCACCTCCTCCTACTTTTCTTCCAGCTACCCCTCATTTTTCTCCACCTCCTCCTCCTTTACGAAATTTCGAAGCCAAGAAAACAGCTGGACATCGAATATAAGTCCTTATTACCCCCTCACGTAAGGCCCCAAGTCCCGGGCGCTTTAATACGAGGGGAGATGTCGGGTAGAAGGGAGGGTCTGGGGTGGGAGGAGTGAGGGGAAAGGGAGAGGCGAGAGGGAGGGAGGGGAGAGGCGATAGGGAGGGAGGGGAGAGGCGAGAGGGAGGGAGGATAGAGGCGATAGGGAGGGAGGGGAGAGGCGAGAGGGAGGGAGGGGAGAGGCGAGAGGGAGGGAGGGGAGAGGCGATAGGGAGGGAGGGGAGAGGCGATAGGGAGGGAGGGGAGAGGCGAGAGGGAGGGAGGGAGAGGCAAGAGGGAGGGAGGGAGAGGCGAGAGGAGTGAGGGAGGGAGGGAGAGGCGAGAGGGAGGGAGGGGAGAAGGCAAGAGGGAGGGGAGAGGCGAGAGGGAGGGAGGGGGAGAGGCGAGAGGGAGGGAGGGGAGAGGCGAGAGTGAGGGAGGGGAGACGTGCTGTGGAAGGGAGGGCCTGGTGTGGGAGGAGTGAGGGGAAGGGGAGGGCCTGGAGTGGGAGGATTGAGGGGAGAGGCGAGAGGGAGGGAGGGGAGAGAAATACATGACTTAGTAGGTTCCTCCGCCGGTATAGATTATAAGGTATAGCAAATGGTTGGTCCTCGAGCTTATCGTATCGCGAGAAGGTATTCAGTCCTCTATGTGGCTGTGATGTAGCGCCCGATTGCAACAACAGGGAGGGAGAGAGCTATTAAGGACCATTTACCCTTGTCCTGATGCTTTCAGAGCTGCAGATACATGGCTAGGGGGGTAGGGGGGGAGGGGGGCTTATATTTATACTTCCGACGTTTTTTAAGCCTTTTTTCCTTTTTTTTTCTTTTTTTTCTTTTTTTTTTTTGTAATTGTAAGCTCGAAATTACTCGTTCTTAAAGGATTTGGGGTGGAGGTTGATTTTTCCTTGATGAAATTCCAGGTGGGATGATTATTAATGTGGCTTTTATGGGGGAGAAATTAAATAAATGGAAGTCGTCTATGTGAATTCCTTCGATGTATGGATATGGGTAGGCCTATAACGATTTAAATAGAAAATATATACATACACACACGTGCTCAAGTAAAACGCTTTCCTCACAATATCGACGAAAACAGAAAAAGAGAGAGAGAAAGAAAAAAAAAAATCGGAACAGAAAAATCTAGCCATGTTTACCCTGCAAATTGCAGTCGTTTTCTAGCCTTCAGTAACAGTGATTTACGCATTGCACTGCTTGGATTCGCCGACAGTTCAGTGATGTATTGCACTTTGATGTAGCTCGAAATTAAAAATCATAAGTCATGCCCGACACACTGGTTATTTGAAAGGGTTCGTGGGAATACAAGGCTAACCGAGGCGAGTCACTTAGGGCGGTTGCGTCATCATCGAAAGGGGGAATTAGATGTTTAATAGCCGTCGTCGTTTAGCACTGTCTTCGCTTCGGCTTTCGGCTCGAGACTGGCGTTTTCATTCCAGAGATCAACTGGCTCAGTTTTCTTCGAGTTATAAACAAACTTCCTCACTAATGGACTTCTGGGCTTACCCTTAAAATGCATTCCTGTTTTTTTTATATGCCTCTCTCTCTACCTCTCTCTCTCTCTTTCTTTCTTTCGATCTTTCTCTATCTCTCTCTCTCTCTTCCACGCTCTATCTCTCTCTTTCACGCTCTCTCTCTCTCTCTCATTCGCGCTCCCTCCTTCCATCCCTCCCTCTCTCTCTCCCTCCCTCCGTCTCTCTCTCTCTCTCTCTCTCTCTCTCTCTCTCTCTCTCTCTCTCTCTCTCTCTCTCTCTCTCTCTCTCTCTCTCTCTCTCTCTCTCTCTCTCTCTCTCTCTCCCTCTCCCTCTCTCTCTCTCTCTCTCTCTCTCTCTCTCTCTCTCTCTCTCTCTCTCTCTCTCTCTCTCTCTCTCTCTCTCTCTCTCTCTCTCTCTCTCTCTCTCTCTCTCTCTCCCATGCTGTATCTCTGTCTTTCACGCTTTCTCCCTCCCTTTCTCCCTCCCTCTCTCCCTATCGATCTTTCTCCCTCCTCTCTCCCTCTCTCTCCCTCTCGCTCTCTCTCTCTCTCTCTCTCTCTCTCTCTCTCTCTCTCTCTCTCTCTCTCTCTCTCTCTCTCTCTCTCTCTCTCTCTCTCTTTCTCTCTCTCTCACGTCCTTTCCACGTCGAAGCGAATTGCTAGAATTGTCTCTTGTTCCGTGACTTCACAGCTGGGTGAGGGAGAGGGGGCGGGGCTAGAGGGGTGAGAAGGGAGGGGGGGGGGGCTGAGGGAGGGGAGGGAGTCGAAGTCTTACATATTCTCGTAACTCTTCGGTCAGGTGGCTTTAAGGGAAAAAATCGTCTGCTTTCGCTATAACGTGTTGGCTTAAACCGCTGTGTTCATTTTGGAAGATTATTGTTCAGTGTTATATTATTTCGATTATGTTGCTGTCAATAATGGCGGCAATAACAGTGAATTGAAATTAAAACAAAAGTATAGGTATTAGTGTTATCTGGTGCATTGATGAAAATGATGATAAAAATGGTGAAAATGAAGGTTATGATAACAATACCAAGAGTAGTAATGATAATAATGATAATAGTAACAACAATATTGATCATAATGGTGTTAATGATAATGATGCCAAAAATGACAACAGTAACAACAACAATAATAATGATGATAATGAAAATAATGATTATGATGATAAAAAAAATAATAACAATAATGATAACGATAATAAGAACAAAAACAATAACAATACTGTTAAGGATAATGATAACAACAGCATCAATGATGATGATAATTACAATAACAAAGATAATGATAATAATGATAATGGTAATGATAATGATGATATTGATAGAATAATGATAAGACTGATAATGATTATGATGCTAATAATAATAATAATAATGATAGTAATGATAATAATGATAATAAGGATAACAATAACAAAAATAATGATGATAATGAAAATAATGATAGTAATAATATTAACAACAAAAAATTATAATAAAACAATAGTAACAAGAATAAATATGATAATGATGATGATGATAATAGTATTTGTAGTAGTAGTAGTAATTATATTGATGATAATGATAATGATATTAATAAAAATGATAACAATAATAATAATAATAGCAATAACGATAATAATAACAATAGTAGTATCAATGACAAAAATAAGGATGGTAACGATAACTACAATAATACCACCACCAACAACAGTAATAATAGAAATAATAATGATGATGATGATAATGATAATGATAATGAGCATCATTATGAAAGCAGTGTCAACAATAAAGACAAATATAATAACAATAATAGTAATAGTCATACCAATAACAAAATAGCAGTAATAATGACATAATGATAATGATAACTGTCTTTATCATCATGATTAGTATTATCATCGTTATCATTGTTATTGTCATCGTTACAATTAATGCTATTATAATCATTATCATCATTATTCAGATTTTCACCATTATTATTTTCATCATTATCATCATCATTATCTTTTATATCGTTATTGTTGTTATCACTATTACCATTACTGTCATTCTCATTATTGCCATCATCATCATTATTGTGATTAACATTCCTATTATCATCATCACTGTTGTTATTGTTGTTATTACTCATATCATTAGAATTACCTATGATGATAGTAATTGTCATTAATAATATCAATTATGATAGTGTTATCACCATTAGTAGTACTGATTATAATACTAATATTATCTTTATCACTGGTATCATTATTGTTATCATCATTATCATTAAGATACCAATGCTGATAATGATGTTGATAAGAAAACTAAGGTATACTGTTAATATTTTTGAGTTATACTTAAGCTTATTCATAACAGTAACAACAATGACATTATTATAATTTTTGTGATTACTATTAGATAGTATGATAATATTTCTCTTTATTTTCATCGTTATTGTCACTACCATCATCTTTATTATTACTTATTCCATCTATCATTATCTATTTTCTATTTTCATCTTATTATTGCTCTCTTTATCCTATATATCTCTTTCTCTCGTTCTTCTCTATCTGTCTTTCAATATATCTTCGTTGCTCTTTCCATTTTACTCCTTTTCGCTTCTTATGTGTATTAGTGTGTATTTGGACAGATATTTTGACTATTTCCGCGATTTTATGACCTCGTATATATAACTAAATATAATCAACCATAATCTACTCATATCCACCAATTCTTGCTTGTCTATCGATCAAAGTCAACCCTTTTTCCCTCCACATATTTATAAGTATATCTTTTTGTACACAGATACATCTTTTAAAAGCTTGCGATTCGTCTTCCTAAATATTAGAAGGTGGTATGGCAACATTTCCATAATGATATATATACAAAACTTGGCCTTATTAATGCCCATAAGTGCCTCCCCTCACGTAGCACATTGATCATCATACATCTTGCAATTTTGGGAAGGTTTTCCATCACAACGCTTGCCTGAATATTGCTCAATATATCAACCATTTTGGGAGCCCTCGCCTCACGGTTTGAGTTCAGTAGTGCCAACACAAGCATCGACGTCGTAAATTATTCCCCCCCTCCCCCTTCCCCCCGCACCAACTTCTCCTCTCCCCTCTCCTTCTCATCTCCCCTCCTCCTCTTCTTCCTCTCCCCTCTTCTTCCTCTCCTTTCTCCCTTCCCTAACCCCCTCGCCTACTTCCTCTTCCTCTCCTCAATCCCCTCTTTCCTCATCTCCCCACCTCCTCTTCTTCCTCACACCCTTTCCTCCTTCCCCCCGTTCCCTCCCTTCTTCCTCTCCTACCCCCTCGCCTTCCTCATCTCCCCACCCTCTCTCCCTACTCCTTCTCCTCCCTCCCTTCCATACCCCTTCTCCCTCCCTCCCCACTCTCCCCTCCCTCCCCGCCTCCCACATCCCCACGCCCTCCTCCTCCTCCTCCTCCTCCCCTCACCCCCTCTCCTCCCGTCTCTCTCCCACATCCCCTCGCCTCCCTCCTCCCTCCTCCCCCCCTCCCTCCCCACTCTCCCCTCCCATCTCTCTCCCAGATCCCCTCACCCTCCTCCTCCTCCTCCCCCTCCTCCTCCTCCCCTCCCCCGCCCTCTCCTTCCTCGTCCTCCGCCTCCTCCATCTCAACCACCACACGCATATCTCGATTTTGTTATACAATCACAAAAAGGACACAAAAAAGAAGGAGTTCCCCTCTTTTTCCCACGTTCATAACATCCCCCAACCTCTCATAAGGGAGAGAAAATACGATACGAGTCGCTGATCTTTTGTTTTCCCTTTTACTTATCCCTCCTCCTCCTCCTCCTCCTCCTCCTCCTCCTCCCCCTCCTCCCTCCTCCTCCTCCTCCTCCCTCCTCCTCCTCCTCCTCCTCCTCCTCCTCCTCCCTCCTCCCCCCTCCTCCTCCTCCTCCTCCTCTTCCTCCTCCTCCTCCTCCTCCTCCTCCTCCTCCCACTCCTCCCTCTCGCGTCATTGGCCGCTTCCCGAAGTTCCGTGGACCCGGTGATGAATTTCACAAGGTTGGCACTACTGACTGGCTCGGTTCAAGGTGTTCAATATGCTGGCGGTGCCGTCGGTCGCGAGAGTATATATGCATGCTCTTTCCCTCCTCCCTCCCTCCTCGCTTGTGCTGCCATCTTTTTTTTATTTCCCCTTCTTCTTCTTTTGGTTTTCGACTGTGTGTATATATTCCTGCTGGCGATGAGGTAGCTTTAATGTCTTCTGGGGGGGCGGGGCTGCCATCTTTATTTTTTTATTATTATTATTTCCCCTTCTTCTTTTGGTTTTCGACTGTGTGTATATATTCCTGCTGGCGATGAGGTAGCATTAATGTCTTCTGGGGGGGGGGGGGCAGCCATCTTTTTTTATTTTCCCTTCTTCTTCTTTTGGTTTTCGACTGTGTGTATATATTCCTGCTGGCGATGGGGTAGCATTAATGTCTTCTGGGGGGGGGGGGGGTGGTGGTGGGGTAGTGGCCTAGTTGTCTTTCTGCGTCCTGTGTAGTAGGCTTTCAAGGCACTCTGGAAGTTGCTTGAAGTGGCATGAATTGTCTTGTATGAGGCGGGGAGGGTGTGTGTGGGAGGGGGAGGGGGAGGGGAGGAGGGAGGGGGAGGGGAAGGTGGGGATGAAAGGGGGAGATGGGAGGAGGAGGAGGAAAGCGGAGGAGGTGGGGAAGGAGGAGGAGGAGGAGGAGGAGGAGGAGGAGAAGAAAAGATCAGAAGGGAGGAGGATAAGGAGGAGTGTAGGTGGACTAGTGGAGAGTTAGAAAAGGAGGGAAAGTGGAGGAAGGGAAAAAGAAGAGAGGGGAGTAGTGGAGAGTAAGAAGAGGGAGGAGGAAGAGGTGGAGACGAGAAAAAGGGAAGAGAAGGAAGAGGAGTGGGAGAGAGTAGACGGAGGATAGAGGGGGAAGGGAGGAGGAGGAAGAGAGAGTGAGAGGGGAAGGAGACGAGTAAGAGGGAGGAGAGGCAAAGGAGAGATATAAGTGGGGGTAATAAGAAGGCGGAAAGAGAATGGGCTGAGATGGAAGAGAGAGAGAGAGAGGGGGGGGAGGAGGAGG
>NC_091583.1:15427503-15437503 GCF_042767895.1 Penaeus vannamei | reverse complement strand
GCATACGAGATCAAACCCTAAATTAATGCATTCTTTTTTTTCTTAGTTTTCTTGCAGTAGATAAGAAAATTTCTCTCCATCTTTTCCTTGAATCATCACGATTTGTTTTTTTTCATTTCCTCATTTTTATTTAATCATTATGAAAATAAATAAAAACCCAGAATTTGTACACAAAACACCCTATAAATCGACAAAATTTCATGTAAGTCATTTTCAAAAGACCGCAAAAACGAAAGGAACACAGTGTTGATATTGCAAAGGGAAATATCCCGCGAGTTATGAGGCATCCAGAGCCGTGAGGAATTCGGATAAATGGGCTGTTTGAATTAACGAGGTTCAGATTAACAGAGGTTCTTGTAGGATGGAAAAGCGTGGGAATATATGTGCTTTTGGGGCTGAGATGCACTGTAGGCTGTGTGTCGCTACGTGTGTTGTTCTTGCGTGTGATGTGTGTGTTTGTGGGAGGGTATCTGTCTTGTGTTTGTGCTTGTACGTGTGTGTGTGTGTGTGTGTGTGTGTGTGTGTGTGTGTGTGTGTGTGTGTGTGTGTGTGTGTGTGTGTGTGTGTGTGTGTGTGTGTGTGTGTGTGTGAAGATATTCGTGTGTTTTCTTGCCCTTCCCTTCGTCGTTCCTGTTGCATGTCTGTGTGTGTGTGTGTGAAGGTATCAGTCATGTCTGTATGTGTCTATCTATCTATCTATCTATCTATCTGTATTTTCGTCATATTCATCAACACAAACCGCCTTAACCTTTCTTCTTCTTCCCTCTCTCTGTCTCTCCTTCCACACTCCCTTCCCATTCTCCTTTTCTTATTTCCTATTTCCCTTCTTCTCTTCTCTTCCCCGTCCCTCTTTCCTTCCCTCTCCCATCAACCCCTCTACTGCCGTCCTGCTCCATTCCTTCCCCACTCCTATCCCCCTTTCCCAATCCCCACCAATTCCTTCCTTCTTCCCCTTTTCTCCTCCCTCCCCATTCTTCTGCCCCTCCTTCCCTCTCCTCCCACTTATCCTCCTCCCTCATCTCCTCTTCCCTCTACCCCCATCCTTTTCCCCTTTTTATCCCCTCCCTTCCTTTATCCTCCTCCCCCTCTTCCCCCATCTCCTCCATCCCCCCATCCTCCACCCCCATCTTCTCGCCTCCTTCCTTTCCTTCCTCCCCCATTCCTTCTCCCTCCCTCCTTTCCTTCCCTTTCCTATTCCCCTCTCCACCCTCCTCCCTCCCGTCCTTCGCCCCTTCTTCACCCCTCCCCTCCCCCTCCTCTCCCCCTCCCCCACCACTTTCCCTGTCGTTGGCCAAATCTGTGTAGGGAAATAGATGGAGAGAAGTAATGGCTAATAAATCTCTCCCTGCCTTGAAAAAAAAAAGAAAAAAAAAAAAACTATGCATCCTCGGTTTGGTTCTAATGTAGAAACCTCGTTATGGTTACGAGAGAATTTTTGGGTGCGTAAGTCAAAGAATGGGAGCGACATGATGTTTCGGAAGATGAAGCCTTATGAAGGGGTGACGTAATGGCGATTTTTCTCCCTCCGAGTCCGGTTGACGAGTTTTGGGAGTGAGTGAATAAGTGTTTCCATTTACTAATATTTTGTGGATGGTGAATATCGGATAAATCATACACGGGTGACACGGCATGCTATGTTTTCACACTGTTGTAGATTCGTTCACTTTTTTTTTTGGAAACGTCTTTTGTTAATGTTGCTTTCCTTTGTTATTTATTCTGATACGGTGTATGTTGATTGAGTTGCTGTAATTTTATGTGGATATAGGAAATGGTATGTAAGCACACAAAGATACACATACATGCATAGATACATACAATATATATGAGCGTGTGTGTGTGTCTGGGTGGCTGCCGTGTACAAAAAAAAAGAAAAATAAATAAATCACTTTTTCTCCGTACCTCTCTCTCTCTCTCTTCCTCTCTCTCTGTCTGTTTATCTCTGTCTCTCTTTCTTTCTTTCTTTCTCTCTTTCTCTCTCTCTCTCTCTCTCTCTCTCTCTCTCTCTCTCTCTCTCTCTCTCTCTCTCTCTCTCTCTCTCTCTCTCTCTCTCTCTTATCCCCCTCTCTCTCTCTCTCTCTCTTCCTCTCTCTCCCTCCCTCCTCCTCCTCCCTCCTCCTCCCTCCCTCCTCCTCCCTCCCTCCCTCCCTCCCTCCCTCCTCCTCCCTCCCCCCCTCTCTCTCTCTCTCTCTCTCTCTCCCTCCCTCCCTCTCTCTCTCTCTCTCTCTCTCTCTCTCTCTCTCTCTCTCTCTCTCTCTCTCTCTCACTCTCACTCTCTCTCTTTCTCTCTCTCTCTCTTCCTCTTCCTGCCAGGACATCAAGGGCAGTAACCAGCAGTTCCGGACATTCGCAAGTATCCACTTCGGGATTTATGTTTCTTCCTCTCTGTAAATTCTTCCATTGAGAAAAAAATAGAGAGGAAGAAAAGAGAGAGGGAAGAGAGAGAGGGGGGGGGGGAGTGAGGGAGCGAGGGATGGAGAGGGAAGGAGGGAGGGAGGAGGAGGAGGAGTGGAGGGTAGGGAGGAGAGAGGGAGAGGAAGGAGGGATGGATGGATGGAGGGAGGAGAGAGAGGAGGGAAGGGAGGGAGGGAGGGAGGGAGGGAGAGAGAGAGAGAGAGAGAGAGAGAGAGAGAGAGAGAGAGAGAGAGAGAGACAGAGAGAGAGAGAGAGAGGGAGAGAGAGAGAGAGAGAAACAGAGTAAGAGTGAGAGAGAGAAGAGAGAAAGATAGAACAGACAGATAGACACACACACACACACACACACACACACACATTGACCTGGAGAAACACACACGCAAAAAAAAAAATAGACAAAGAACCAGATTTTCTAAGAACCGATCTTGCAGGCTGAAGCTTATGCCCGCTGGTTCACTGTCGAATGCTTCTTTTCCCCTCCCCTTCCACCTGCTTCCTCCCCCCCCCCCTTCCCTCCCCCCCCTACTTGCTGTAGCCTCCCCACCTGCTTGTCGAATCGCCCCACCTGCTTGCCCGTCGCCATCTGTATGTCCATAGAGGCGTAAATCGCACGATCTCTATTCACATTTGCAAGGTCCTGACTGTGTTATCTGTTATCTACTATCTTTTTTTTTCTCTCTTTCACTCGCGTTTGACAAAGTTTCCCCGTTGACTGTTGACAGATTTCTCCTTTGTTATCTCGGGTCGACACCATGATAAAGCGGGAATGACGTCATGATTACGTAAATTTAGGAGTTGATCAATAATTTATGGTTGAAAGATTACAAGTATGTTTTCGTATTTTGGTGAAAAGAGAAAAACCTTGGTGATTGCGTTTTCTATAAAAATGGGTGTTTATTAAAGTTTATTAAAAGAGAGAGAGAGAGAGAGAGAGAGAGTGAGAGAGAGAGAGAGAGAGAGAGAGAGAGAGAGAGAGAGAGAGAGAGAGAGAGAGAGAGAGAGAGAGAGAGAGAGAGAGAAATACAATAATAATTTGGCTGCATCCGATGAGTAATTAGACAAAACTTTAGAAAAATGTCCTTTTCTACATTCGAAAAAAGAACCCGTAATACATCCTGAAATCTTTTGAAAAAAAGAAATAATAAATAAATAAAAATTAAGATCAAGAAAAGTAAAAAATGATGGAAGATTTCGACGACAAAACGCCCTTATTCTTTGTCTGGTTCTGAACGCAACCTTGCCTTGAGACCTGACTGTAGTTATGGTACCGAAATTTATACAACGTACGAATGTTAAATTGAAATCTAAATCACTGTTCTTCCATAAGTTTTTGTCGAGCCTCTTAAATTTTGGAGATTTATGGCAGCGAGAAGTAGGGTAGACTTGTGGGCGTCCCGAGTGGGTGTGTGGGCGGGAAGGGTGGGCGAGGGTGGGCGGCAGGGAGGGAATGGGCTGTAAGGGTGAAGGTTGGGGGGGGAGGGGGGGGGACGAGGGGCAGTGGGTATAAGACTCGCGGATAGCTTAATGTACAAGAAAATGATCACCAAATCGTTCTGAAATGATACTACCCTTCTCGCAATATTTCCCTCGTTTCGCTCTTTATTTCTGGATCATCGTGGAATAAACACAATGATAAACGAAAAGGACCCCAGAGGCATGAAGAGAGGGAGGGGAGGGGGCGGTGAGGTGAGGGAGGGGAGGGGGTGAGGGAGGGGAGAGGGCGGTGAGGGAGGGGAGGGGGGTGAGGGAGGGGAGGGGGGGGTGAGGGAGGGGAGGGGGGGTGAGGGAGGGGAGGGTGAGGGTGAGGGAGGGTCCTACACGTAAATGTATAAGCCCGCGGACATTTCCACTGATCTATGACTCATGCACGATGTATAAATCAAACACAGTCGCATGAAGATTGTCTCCTCCCTCCCCGGCGGTGTGCGCAAGTGCGGCGAGGGCGTCCGTCTTGTATAGGAAGAGCTCTGCCGCCGCTAGCCAGGTTTAGTTTAGTCTACGGTGCGCGCTCGTTTTCTCCATTCCGTCGAGGGGAGAGAGAAACACGCCTACAAAACCATCGTTTTCTTATCCCTTTACACCTCCTTTATTATCCTTATTACTCCTCCCTTATCTATCTACATACGCGCTCTTCTCTCCGTGAAAACTAACCCCCCAAAAATGAACGTTTGTAAAGAGAAAAGCAAGGAAAATTAGATATATTACGTCGATTTCCAAGGGATGGGCGACCTCGCGACATTCGGATCCGTTTTCTGTTCATGCTCGACCTCGTGTGGCATCGTTTTCTTAACCTGCTTGTCACGTAATATCACTCAATTTATCGTTTTCTTCCTGAACGGAGGTTATCATACTTTAGAATACGAGATTCTTTGTCTCTGTTGATAAGCGTTATATTTGAAAATTATATAAATTTTTCGTACTTGGCTTATTGATAATGATAAAGCTGTTAGGAAAATGATGCAAATAACCTCTTATTGAAAAAAAATAATAATAATAATAAATAAATTTAAGAAAAATAAAACAGGATACATACTACACGTACACTAGGTTTGTTGAATACATGAAGAATGCAATTCCTTTGGCATTCATGCATACACGTTTATGTGTTAAGAAATGAGTATATAAATGCACATATATATGTACCCACAGACACACAGACACATGGACACACACACACGCACGCACGCACGCACGCACGCACACACACACACACACACACACACACACACACACACACACACACACACACACACACACACACACACACATATATATATATATATATATATATATATATATATATATATATATATTTATATATATATACATGTGTGGTGGTGGGTGTGTGCTTGTGCGTGCGTGCGTGTGCGTGCGTGTGCGTGTTTGATTGTGTGTGTGTGTGTGTGTGTGTGTAACACACTTACCGTTTCTTGTGATATTTCACATCACATAAAGTAAAGTATCATCCAAAAAACGTAAACATAAATAACGAGCTCTTGACTCATGACAACATCGAGTATTATATACAGCAAACCTGATATTTACGCCCCCAGGCACTCTTTGTAGACGCGAAACAACGCAGCTAAATCACACCAACCTTCATTTCAGGAATTTATGATCTGATATAGAATTAACTCCGGAAGATATGAAACAAAAGAGCATCGCGAACTCGGCCGCACGTCGGACCGGATGCTCTTTGATACCGATCGTTAATTCTTTTATTCATAGATGACAGGGAGATTGATCCGTGGGAGAGATAGATCGAATCGTGTCGCGGTAATATCAATAATGCGGAAACGGTGGACAAAAGGCCCTCCACTATAAAAAAGAAAAGAAAAAAAAGAGAGATAAGAAAGGAAAAAAATAATAATTTAGGTATTCGATGCTCCGCGTGATCGCATAGAGGAATCGAATCCTACAACGACTCGCTCTCCCGCTCGGCATTTGTCGTCGGTCACGCTAAAGGCTGTCAATTTCGCATAGCCCATTGTCTGGTCTGTCATGAATCACACCCGGTGACTCTTTTGCATGGTGTCATGAACGCGGGCTGTGTGTCATGCTGGCGAGACATGCAGACTCCCAACGGACATACGAACGGAGGCGCCGAACCGTGGTGCTCAAGTCAGACGCGTCACGGGAAGGCGACCGTGACGTGGAGGCATTTTTTGCGTTATGCTTTACTTATTTTTGTATATAAACATATTCTTTGTTTTTACTGAATGTTTTTATTCATCATTTCTATCATTATTATCAATGTCATTACTATTATTATTATTATCATTATTAGTAGTAGTAATAGTAGTAGTAGTATTGTTATTGTTATCATTATTGTTACTATTACTATTATCACTACTATTATCTTCATCATTACTATTATCATCATTATTATTATCATCATCATTACTATCATTATCATTTTCATCACAACTACGACTATCAAGGAATGATAATAGATATAGATGATATGCAAATTGAAAAAGGTGACGGAATAATGGCTTGACCAATTACAAGAATGAGACCAGTGCCACATGCAACACTAAAATTACGACACCTGAGGAAAGGCAGAAAGGCACCTTACTTTTCACCTTGGAATTCTCGTTTTTCTTATTCTTTTTCTTCTTCGTAGCGTGTGTAATATTTGACAGAAGAGGATTGAAAAAAACGTTCGGTTCTCATTGCATATTTTCCTCATAAACGCGAGAGATAAGACAAAAACGTTTCTTCTCTTTATTTTTCTTTCTTCTACTTGTTATCATTATTATATTACTATTACTGTTATTGTTATTACAACTACTTTTCTTCTTCTCCCTCTTCTTTGTCTTCTTCCTTCTCTTCTTATTTTTTACCACGGAGCCGCATTTCCATCAGCCTTGATCGAATACAAAATTGAAAGAAAAAGAAAAAAAACCCTGCCTCTTTGAACACGATACGACAAAACATTTCTCATAGGAAGCGGAAACTTTCCCCCCTTCCTCTCTCCCCCCCCCCCTTTCTCTGCATAAATGTCCCCCTCCCCCATACCTCTATCAGATTTCTTCCCCCGCTCTCTCTCTCTCTCTCTCTCTCTCTCTCTACCTCCCTCCTTCCCTCCCTCTATATTCTCCCTCTCCCTCCCTCCCTCTTTCTCCTCTCCCACTCCCTCCCTCTTTCTTCCTCTCTCTCTCCCTCCCTCTTTCTCTTCTCTCTCTCCCTCTTTCTCCTCTCCCTCTCCCTCCCTGCCTCCCACTGACAACGTCTAGTTATTTACCTCCCCGATACATTCATTATGGCACTATGGCTTGCGGGGCTCCCAATATTCCAGGATGACGGATGGGCATCAATATATACATCATGGTACCATGCCACACCATTGTTTCCTGCGTCACCGCTCTCAGAATGGAGGTTGTGATAGATGCGTGTTATTACATCCATCAAGGGAGGCTGGCAGGGGACGTGGGGGAAGGGGAGAGGGGAGGTGGAGGGGGGGTGAGAGGGGGCCGCTACGTAATACGGAGGTTGGAGCAGGTAAGCAGGTAAGCAGGGAAGTAGGGAAGCAGGGAAGTAGGGAAGCAGGGAAGCAGGGAAGCAGGGAAGCAGGGAAGTAGGGAAGCAGGTAAGCAGGGAAGTAGGGAAGCAGGGAAGCAGGGAAGCAGGAAAGTAGGGAAGCAGGGAAGCAGGGAAGTAGGGAAGCAGGGAAGCAGGGTAGTAGGGAATACAGGTGAGAGGGTATACAAGCATGCAGGCACACGGGCATGGGAGGAAGGATGGCTAAGGTGTGTTGAGTTTGTTTTTTTCTTTCATTGCATTGTAGAGACACGAGTGGAGGAGGAGGAGGAGGAGGGAGATGAGGAGGAAAAGGAGAATGAATAGGAGGAGGAAGAGGAAGGGGATGATGAGGATGTCGAGGAAGGAGTGGAGGAGGAAGAGGCAGACCGCGCATAGAGAGGAAAGATGAAAGGGAAGCAAGGGAAGGAGGGAGGAGAGGGAGGAGAACAAATGGGAAGACAAGGAAGAAGGAGAAAGGAAACAGAGGAAAAGGGTGAGGAGGAAGCGAACGAAACGATCTGGGGGAAGACGAGGAGGGAAGAGAATGAAAGGAAGAGAGAGAGGAGTAAGGGGAGGGGGAAAGAGAGGAGGAAGGGGAGGGAGATAAGGAGGAGGAGGAGGAGGGGAAAGGAGACGAAGAGGAGGGAGAATCGCGTCTTCATTGTCTCCGAGACACTCCGTCGAGGGCTTGCCACCTCCTCATGGACTGCTCGGCCGGGAGTGGAGGGGGAGAGGGGATGGAGGGGAGGAGGGAGGGGGATCTCGAGAGAGAATCATTGAAGAGAAGGAGGAGGAGAGGAAGGTGCAGGGGGGAGGGGTCTGAAGGAAGGGGGAGGCAGGGAGTAGAGATAAGGCAGGGGGAGGGGGTCTGGATGGAAGGGGAGGGAGGAGGAGGAGAAGGAAGTGAGGGGAGGTGGGGAAGGAGAGGGAAAAAGGGGAGAGAGGGTATGGAGGGAAGGGGAGGAGAGGGAAGAAGAAGGGGGTGTCTGAAGAAAGGGGAGGAGAGGGGAGGGATGGGAGGGGGAGGCGTCTGGAGGAAGGGAAGGGGTAGGAGAGGAGGCAAAGAAGACGAGGAGAATCACTACATTAGAACAAGAGCAGGAAGACCAAAGAAGAAGAAGAAGGATGAAGGAAGCGGGGATTGAGTGGATATAATGAAGGGAGGAGATAAAAAAGGAGAGAGAGATGGAGAGGGTTAGTAGTAAGGGGATAGTACAGGGGGATAGGTGGACCGGGAACAGGACGGGGATGGATAGGAGGATGAGGAAGATGGGTACCTGTTGGGGATAGGCGGAAGGGAAGGATAAAGAAAATAGAATAAGGAGAAGATGAAGCAAGATCATGAAGGGAGAGGAAATGGTTGATAAAGATGAACAAATAAAGGAGGGGGACAAAGGAGGAAGATGAAAGGCCAGGTAGAGAATCAGTTAGATAGATAAGAGAACAGTAATAAAGAAGGCAGGCAGAGTAAGAATAGAAAGAAAGAGGAGGAGATGAAGAGCGATCAGAAGAAGAAGGATGGGGAGAGGATAGCGGAGGGAGTAGGAGGGAAGGTGGAGTGAGGGGGATAGGAGAGGATGAAGGAGGGGATACCACCAGGGAGGGGGGGATAGGAGGGTAAGAAGGGGAGACAGGGAAGGGAATGGAAGGAACAGGGGGAGATTGGGAGGGGGGCATCACCAGGGGCTGGAGGGTGGGGCATCACTAGGGGATAGGAGGAGGGGAGACTTGAGGAAGGAAGGGAAGGAAGTGGAAGGGAGAAGGGGGAGGGAAAGGGAGGGAGGGGAGGGAAGGGAGGAGGGGGTTAGGGAAGGGAAGGGGAGGGAGGGAAGGGAGGAAGGAGGAGGGGAGAAGGAAGGGAAGGGGGAGGGGGTGGCGGTGAAGGGAAGGGAGGGAAGGGAAGGGAAGGGAGTGGAGGAGGGAAGGGAAGGGGGAGGGGGCAGAACACTCCATTCATCGATCGAGGCCTTAAAATCAACATGTAAAGAAATCCATCTCTCTTGCAGAAAGGTTATCATCTGATGTTCTTTACAGCTCCAAGATTTGTGGCGTCATTTATTTAGCTCATGTCAGATTCGTATTCTGTTTGTATATTGCCAATGGGGAGATGGGGGATTATGGGGAAGGAGGGGGAAGGAGTGGAGGAGGGGGAAAGGGAGGGAGGGAGGAGGAAGGGGTGGGAGGGAAGGGGTGGGGAAGCAGGGGAGGATGGGGGGGGGAAAGGGAGGGGGAAGATGAGGATAGTGGGGAGGATGACCGGGAGAGAAGGAGGGGGAGGAGTGATGGGGATGGGAGGGAGCGGGTATGATGTAATTAGGGAGGATGGGGAGAAAGGATTGGAGGGGGAAGGAGGATGGGGAAAGTGAGTGGATGAAAGGATGAGGATTATGGGGGAAGAGGGAATGGGCTAAGAGGAGGAAAGGGTTTAGGGGATGATGATTCTAGGGGGATGTAAAGGGAGGAAGTTCGGATTTATGATTGGGGAGAGATGATGGATTTGGGGGAAGGGAGAGAGAGGAAAGGGAGGAGAGGAGGGATAAGGATGGGGAGGAAGGGGGAGGAT
>NC_091583.1:15412503-15417503 GCF_042767895.1 Penaeus vannamei | reverse complement strand
GTCGGTGTGAAAATATACGCACCTACATACATACATACACATAAACGCACGCACAGACACACTCGTAGACATGTACACACGCACACTCACGCATATATATATCGACATATATATATATATATATATATATGTATGTGTGTGTGTGCGGTGTGTGTGCGCGTGTGTGTATGTGTGTGTGTGTGTGTGTGTATGTGTGTGTGTGTGTGTGTGTGTGTGTGTGTGTGTGTGTGTGTGTGTGTGTGTGTGTGTGTGTGTGTGTGTGCGTAGATAGATAGACAGATATATGGACATATACGCATAGATGTATGTATATTTGTTGAAATATAATGTATCCATGTGCTCATGTGTATGTTTCTATTTGGTTTGCGCTGAGAACATAGATAATTAAGAACAAAATAAAGAGAACGAGAGGAGGCAGCGACGCGCGCAGAGCCCCGAAAGCACCCGCGCACAGAGCGGCCTCGGACATCCATCTGCCATCCATCTGCCATCCATCCGGCATCGGCCTCGCGCTAAGCTACTGTTGTATTCAATAATCCATCCATCCATTAGTCCGCAAAGCTTCGTTATTTCGGAAATTTAAAACGCCATCTATCTCTCGGACCCGCGAGGCAATTGAGTTATTTCATTAATGCGCCTGTGGCAAAATCATTGCAATTTTCTTCATTGCATGATTTAAATCCGGGTCGTAAATTGCGGCGGAATTAGGAGTGGGGTTCTTTCATTACCTGGGTGGGAATGAAGAAAAGAAGAGAGAGAGAGAGAGAGAGAGAGAGAGAGAGAGAGAGAGAGAGAGAGAGAGAGAGAGAGAGAGAGAGAGAGAGAGAGAGAGAGAGAGAGAGAGAGAGAGAGAGAGAGAGAGAGAGAGAGAGAGAGAGAGAGAGAGAGAGAAGAGAGAGAGAGAGAGAGAGAGAGAGAGAGAGAGAGAGAGAAATGAACGAATAAAGGAACAATAACAAAAGAAAAAAAATCTACCCCCAAAAAAGTAATAAGAAAAAAAAACATAATCACACAATTAACAACAAACCAATAGCCGTGTTTACGTGAACAAATAAACATGATGAAAGACATGCAAGACATCAATTTGCAATTACCACAAGAGACCAATTGTTCTGAAAATCAAACACGCAGTTTTTCGCATAAATACACATAATTAGCGCAAATAACGGTCCTAATTAGAAAGGAGTCTCGCCTTCATTATGATAGTGATAATTACAAAGTACTTTTTATTTCTTTGATTAAATTAGACGATGATTTTGATAATGATACTTATAAAACCGTTATTGATATTACTAATTTCAATATTACTATTTATATATATCATCTTTGCAAAGGTTTTATTATTAGTATTATTATGCTTACAAATAATAAAGATAAAAATATTCTTTTTTTATGAGTGATACTGAGACTAGCGATAAAAAACAGCTGGCAAGAACATTAATAAAGTTGCTAATAATAGACGCACATATAGTGATATATAAATACGCACACAAAAAAGAGAGATATTGACCTCATTCCTCATAAGGAGAGAGAGAGAGAGAGAGAGAGAGAGAGAGAGAGAGAGAGAAAGAGAGAGAGAGAGAGAGAGAGAGAGAGAGAGAGAGAGAGAGAGAGAGAGAGAGAGAGAGAGAGAGAGAGAGAGAGGGAGAGAGAGAGAGAGAGAGAGAGAGAGAGAGAGAGAGAGAGAGAGAGAGAGAGAGAGAGAGAGAGAGAGAGAGAGAGAGAGAGAGAGAGAGAGAGATGTAGCACTGATGATAATGGTAATGATAATGATTGAGATAATGGTAATAATGATAATAATAATGATGATGATGATAATAGTAATATCAATGATTAATGATAATAATGATAATAAGAGAAATAGTAATAGTAATAATAATAATAATAATGATAATAATAATGATAATAATACCAATAATAACAATATTGATAGCAATCTCGGTGATTGTAATGATAATAGGAATAATAATGATAATAATGTTAATTTTAATAATAGTATTGATAATGAGGATAACCATAGCAATAGTAAGGACAAGGATACAAATAATCCCAATAACAAAAGTGATAATAATAGAATTAACAAAAATAACAATGGCATTAATATCAAATGAAAAATACCACCCTCCTTTTTAACCCCAAACCCACCCACAATCACCCACAACCCCCCACAACCCCCCACCCACAACCACGACCAGTCAACCACAGAACCACAACCTCAAGGAACCTCCTTCACATAGAGACCGCGAAAGACGAAGCGCTCGCGAGCATAAACATAATTTCGATTGCGTAATCAGCTGTTTTTTTGAGGGGGTGGGGTGGGGGGTGGGGGGTAGGTTTCGTTAACCCGAGGAAGCTCGTAATTACACCAATTAAGCGAACTGGTTGGAAGCCTCACTCGCAGCTGGAAGGAGGAGGGGGGTGGGGGGTGGAGGAGGGAGAGTGGAGGTGGGAAGGTGAGAGTAGTGGAAGGGAAGGGAAGGGGGAGTGGAAGAAGGAAGGAGGGGAAGGGAAGGGAAGGGAATGGTTAAGTGGAGGGGGATGGGCGATAGGGGAGAGTGGAGAAGGAGGGAGGGAGGAGGGGAGAGAGTGAGGGAGAATGATGGGGCTGAGGTGGAGATGGGGGTGGAAGAGGAAGGGGGGAAGAGGGAGAGCATAGAGATGGGAAAGGCTGAGGAGTACTACGTAATCTGATAAAAAGAGTAATTGGGAATGCAGAAAGAGAAGGAGATGGGAGGAGGAGAGGGGAAGAGGAGACTGCGAGTTGGAGAAGGGAAGGGGGAGATGAGGGGAAAATAGGGAGGGGGGGGGGAGGGGAGGCATGGGGAATTAATGATCACCCCTGAAAAAAAATGTACTCATTAAAACACCCCCCTGAATTAATTCACACTATCAAATTGATTGGATTGTTTTATGTTAGTTCAGCTTGCAGATTAATTGCTGTGTTTTTTATATATTCGTTTTCCCTTCTCCTTTTCTTTTTTTTCCTCTTTGCTTTTTTTCTCTTCTTCTTCTTTAGGGGGAGTTTTCGAATTTCGTGTTTTCTTCAGGAAAGGTAAAAAAAACTGTATCAAATATTGTGATCAGTGCAGGAACATTGATTGCTTTTAATTTCATAAATTTTTGGTTGTTAGCACGCACTTACGCACGCACAAGCACACACACACACATACAGTCACATACATGCATACACGCACGCACGCACACACACAAAAACACACACACACACAAACGCACACACACACACACACAAACGCCCACATACACACACAAACACACACACGCACGCAGACACAAACACACACAAACACGTTGCACGCACGCATACACACACACACAAACAGACACACGCACGCTCGCACGCACACGCATACCCGCACAGAGGCAGCTGTTAGATCCATTAAGTGAAAATAAAGTTCTCAATACCTATCATTAACCAAAATGCTTAAAGTTGTCATTTCCTTCTTTCTCCATCAAGCAGTTTGTTTTTCATACCTAATAATTATTCATATTAAAGTCTTTATCCCCTCTTTTTTTTTTTTTTTTTTTTTTTTTTTTTTTTTTTTTTTTTTTTTTAGGTCACCGGTCTTTGAATTATACAATTGGTGGTTTACGGTTTCCGCAGGATATGGATAGGCTTGTTACTCTTTTTTTTTTTTTTTTTTTAAGAAGAAATGGTTTATAACCCTTAGGTAGTAGCGACGGAAGACAAAAAAATGCTCCATATAACCAATTTGAAGAAAAAACGAAAAAATAAGAAATAACTATTTTTTCTCCTAAGAAATATTAAAAAACAAACTTTTTTTTTTTTTTTTTTTTTTTTTTTTTTACTTTTCTTACTAGGAAAATGCATTTTGTTATCTAAGGTGTAATATTTTATCGCATAGGTTGAGAAAGAGGGAAAAAAATAAGCGATAAAAAATCACACTTGGCACCCTCTCCCGTTAGGCCTTGTGCGTGGCCGGTTTGAGAAACGCTCGGATACAACCCCCAAATTAGGCCTATTTTCTCCCCCCTCCCTTTCCCTTCACCCTATTCCACTACCCTGCCTCCCCCCTTCCTGACATCTCTCTACTCCTTCTTTACCTCTCCCTTCCCCCCTTCCTCCTGCTACCCCTCTCCCTCTCTCCCTCTCTTCCTCCTCCCCATCTCTTACTCTTCCCCTCCCCCCTTCAGTCGACCTCCACACCCTCCCTCTCGTCACCCCCTTATCCCCACCTCTGTCTCCTCCCTCCTCCCCTTCTCCCCCTCCCCCTTCCCTCCCCACCCCCTACCTCCCTTCCCTTCTCCCACCTCCCTCCCTTCTCTCCCACCCCCACCTCCCTCCCCTTCTATCCCACCCCCACCTCCTTCCCCTTCTACTTCCCCCCCTAAGAAATGGGTTTATTAGCTACGATGTACAGATGACTTTAGAGATACGAAGTATATAGGAGACAATTACATAATTTTACATCTGCATGAGTGGGACTGACACGCAAATTAGATTATGTCTTTATGATAATTATGTAGATGACTTTATGAATTGTCTTTTTTTTTTAGGCCTAGGCATAGAGGAAATAGGAGTTTTAAAGTTTTTTTTTTTTTTTTTTTTTCGTTTTATGGACTTCATTATTAGCATGAAAACTTTGGGTATAATGTTATAGTACTTATTGAAGGTGAACTAGCGATCACATAATGATGATGATGATGTTGGGGATGATGATAATAAGGATAAGGATGATAATAACATTGGTAATAAAAGTGATAATAATAATAATAATAATAATAATAATAATGATAATAACAATAATGATAACAATAAAAATGATGATGATGATAATAATAATAATGATGATAATAACAATAATAATAATGATAATAATAATAGTAATAATAATGATAATGATAATGATGATGATAATGATAATAGTAATGGTAACAATGATGATAATAATGATATAAATAATAAGCTGCAAAAGAAGAAGAAAGGTAATAAAAGAGAATATTGAAGAGAATAAAAATCT
>NC_091583.1:15395003-15410003 GCF_042767895.1 Penaeus vannamei | reverse complement strand
GCTCTTTTTTTCTCTCTCATTCTTTATTTCTCTCTCTCTCTCTCTCTCTCTCTCTCTCTCTCTCTCTCTCTCTCTCTCTCTCTCTCGCTCTTCTCTCTCTCTCTCTCTCTCTCTCTCTCTCTCCCCCCCTCCCTCCATCTCTCTCTCTCTTTATCTCCTTTCCACCATGTTTCTTTTTCCTATTTTTATTGTACATACCCTTCCATATCTACTTTCTTTGTTCTTAGGCGTTTACGTAAATTTACCACGTGTCTAATTGCATATCAAAGAGCCAGTTAACGAAGAGAAGTTAATAAAACGAACCGGTTTTTTCTGTTCATAAATCTCCTTGGCGTCTCCAGAAATTCTAACACAAAGAAGTAACAACCCCATTAAACCTTCGTAGAGTCGATATTTCGGGGAGACTCAAGCATTTCCGAAAAAGAAAACGAGAATGCGCAAAGTGGATGAAGCGAGAAGAAAACGAAGGAGTTTACGAACTTAAACAACCATCTTTCGTGTTCTTAAGTAAGTCTCAGAAATATAATCAAGAAAGGGAACTTAGAATAAGAGGCATATCTTGAGAGAGAGAGAGAGACACAGAGAGAGAGAGGGAGAAAGAGAGAGAGAGAGAGAGATAGAGACAGAGACAGAGTGAAAGAAAGAGAGAAAGAGAGGAAAAGAGAGAGACAGAGAGAAAGAAAGAGAGGAAAGAGAGAGAGAGAGAGAGAGAGAGAGAGAGAGAGAGAAAGAGAGACAGAGAGAAAGAAAGAGAGGAAGAGAGGAAAAGAGAGAGAGAGAGGGGGAGGGAGGGAGGGAGGGAGAGAGAGAGAGAGAGAGAGAGAGACAGACAGAGAGAGAAAGAAAGAAAAAGGAAGAAAGAGAGAGAGAGGAAGAAAGAAAGAAAAGAAAATCAAAAGAGAAAGAGAGAAAAATTAACAAATAACAGGGGAAAAAACAAATCAATAACACCACACGTAAAAAAAAAACGAAAATATAAAGACGAGAAATCATATAGAACAAAAAAGCAAAGAAAAAGAACAATAACTCCTGTTCTCCTCCGCCGATAACCGCCCTTAGTCCAACAGAAGCCCTCCAGCTCGCCGTTTCAGAGCCAGGGGGATTTCGCCTCTATTATTAGAGAAGCGGACACTCTCCTCTGTCGAATTTCCTTAGGGAGCCAATTTATTCGCCTCTCTTAGTCGTGTTCGCGTTTATTGAGTTATTTCTGGTCTGTTCGTTTTTTTTTTTTTTTTTTTTTTCAAGGTGGGGGGAGGGGGTGTTGGTGGGTGGCGGGGGGGGGGGTATTAGTGTCTTATCATTTATCTTCCTTTGTCTGGCTGATGTTTGTGTTTGTCTTGAGGAGTGTTTGTTTGGGTGTGTTTGTCTGTTTGTCTGTGAGTTTGCTGGGTCTATCTGCCTGAGTGTCTATTTGTACATCTTTTTTTCGCCTCACTTGTAATTTCTCTTGCAATGTATGTATATATCTTTCTATTTTTATTTGTCTGTCTATCTATCTATCTGTCTATATCTATTATCTGTCTATCTATCTATCTATCTGTCTATATCTATTATCTGTCTATCTAACTATCTATATCTATCTATATCTATATCTATATCTATATCTATATCTATATCTATATCTATATCTATATCTATATCTATATCTATATCTATATCCATCTATCTATCTATCTATATATATATATATATATATATATATATATATATATATATATATATATATATATATATATATATATACATATATATATATATATATATATATATATATATATACATACATAAATATATATATATATATATATATATATATATATATATATATATATATATATATATACATATATACATACATAATATATATATATATATATATATATATATATATACTTATATATATATATATATATACACATATATATATATATATATATATATATATATATATATATATATATATATATATATATATATGTATATGCACACACACACACACGCGTGTCACTCCCACCCCTGTCTTCAACAATGAATATCAATATTACGCCTTATCCTCCCGCCCCAAGCCCGGCCGCGCAGCTTGTTAGATGACAGATAAACACATTTCGGCCCAGATATATATCCAGCCGAAAGGTGCGACTGCGACCGTGCATCACAGCACCATATCCCGCGTCGTTAACACCATAGAGGCAGCTCATGCATTACTTTGGCAACCCATTATGATTTAATATTTTGCGGGGAATTTGATAAATCATTGAGGAGGCTTGTGGATTAGAGCCCTCTCGATCCCCCCCTCCCCTTCCTCTCCCTCTCCCCTCTTGACGTCCTACCCCCTCCCTCTACTCTCTCGATCTCCCCCTCCCTCTCCCTCTCCCCTCTTGACCTCCCACCCCCTCACTCTCCCTCTCGACCTCCCACCCCCCTCCCCCTCCCACTCCCCTCTCAACCTTCCCCACCCCTCCCTCACCCCTCTCGACCCCCCACACCCTCCCTCTCCCCTCTCAACCTTCCCCACCCCCTCCCGCACCCCTCTCGACCCCCCCACACCCTCCCTCTCCCCTCTCAACCTTCCCCCACCCTCCCCCCACCCTTCCCCACCATCCTTCCGGAAACCACTGCTCCAATGGCTCGCCCTGAGTACGGAGTGATACATGAATAACAGAGGAAAACGCATATAAACGCATAATTTAGGAAAAGCATTATGAGGCCGACATAGACAAATGGCAAACATTATGAACACGTGCAGCTTTCAGGAAAATGACAAGTCCTTTATTCACAGCACGGCCAAGTGGCGTGGGACTACATCACGTCTATATATCAAGTGTTGGCTTGGCGTATGCGTGCGCTACGGCCGGTTCCGAACCACACATGTATACAAATACAGTTCAAGTCCATGCGTATGTTGGATTGAGCTATTTTCCCCTCGTTCTCCTCCTTTCCTCCTCCTTGCCCCGATTCCTTGCCCCAATTTCTTACCTATTGCCCCTCATCTCTCTGTTCCCAATTAGTCATCTGTCTGTCCTCTTATTCCTTTACCCTGTCACCCCCTACACTGGCAATCCCTTTACTTTTCCTCTATCCTCTTCCCCCACTCATCCCCTTCCCCGTCAATCCCCTTCCTACCCCCCCCCACCATGCATTTACACCTCTACTCCTTATTCCCTTCTTTCCCCCATCAATCTCCTACTCCCTCATCCCCATCAATCCCCAAGATACACCCCCACCCCCCATCAATCCCCTACCTCCCCTCCTACCCCTACCCCTTACCTTCCCCCTACCTTTCCCCTCTCATCCACCCCTACCCCAACCAACCCCTTACCTCCCCTCCCCTCTTACCCCCACCCCTCCCCTCCCCCTCCCTTCCACCCCTACCCCAATCAACCCCTACCTCTCCTCTCCTCACCTCCCCCTCCCTCCCTACCCCAACCAAACCCCTAACCCTTCCCCAACCCCATACCCCCACCCTTCACCAATCCCCTCCCCCTACCTCACCCCCTACCCCTCACCAACCCCCTCCCCAACCCCATACCCCCACCCTTCCCCTACCTCACCCCCTACCCCTCACCAACCCCCCTACCCACCTTCCCCTCCCCCTCCCCCTCCCCTAACATGTCGCTCGCGTGATTCATTCTGGTGGATAACATTACGTGTGTATATATATAACGTGCATTCAACGCTTACCAGTACAGCCTCGTCATCCATCACCGGAGCATAGCATATAAAGATAAGGGCGTTTCTATGATTTCAGCAAAACGTTTTGACGTGATCAAAATAAAGTGTTGCCTTTGTGCGAGTCGCCCTATTCCCAGGACATAGATAAACGTGATATATCTCCTTCTCACACACCGTTCCTCGTGCTTCCCCTCCTCCTCCTCCTTCCCTCGTCCTCTCGTCCTACCTTCCCTCCTCCTCCTCCTCCTCTTCCTCCTCCCCTCGTCCCACCTTCCTGGCCACCTCTTCCCCCCGTCCTACCTTCTCCTCCTCCTAATCCTCCTCCTCCTCCTCCCCTCGTCCCACCTTCCTGTCCTCCTCCTCCTCCTCCCCCTCGCCCCACCTCCTCTCCTCCTCCCCTCGCCCCACCTTCCCGTCCTCTTCCTCCCCTCGTACCACCTCCCCTTCCCCTCTCCTCCTTCCGTCCTCGCCCTCTTCCTCCCCCTCCTTCCCCGCCTTCTTCTCCTCGTCCTCCCTGTCCACTCTCGTCTTTCCCTTTCCCCTCTATAGCTCCCTTTATCCGCCTGTGTCTCTCCTCTCCCCTTTTCGCAAAGTAAATTCCACTGTTTAAATTCCTTGGTCCGGCACATAGCTATTTTCCTGTTATGGTTTGCCTCTCGACCCTTCCTTATGTCTCTCTTCTGTCCGTTTTCATTCAATTTATTCCCCTTTCCCTCCGTTTCCTTTCTTTCTTTTCCTTGCACTCGTCACTTCTTCTTTCGTTATTTTTTTAGTCCCCCTTTTTGAGGTGTGTTTTATTATCTTTTATCATTTCCCCCGTTTTCTTTACAATTATTATTCTGTGTATTTTATTTTGATTGTGAGGGGAAAGATAGAGAAAGATGAAATTGAAATGAAAAAAGAAGAGATGGCAAAAGGGGTGAAGCGAATGGGAGAAGGGGAAAAGAAAAGAGTAAAGAGAGGTGAGAAATGGAATTCGAAAGCGAGAGAGGGGGAGGGAGGAAGGATCGGAGAGCGAGAGGGAGGGAGAGAGAGAGAGAGAGAGAGAGAGAGAGAGAGAGAGAGAGAGAGAGAGAGAGAGAGAGAGAGAGAGAGAGAGAGAGAGAGAGAGAGAGAGAGAGAGAGAGAGAGAGAGAGAGAGAGAGGGAGGGAGAGAGAGAGAGAGAGAGAGAGAGAGAGAGAGAGAGAGAGAGAGAGAGAGAGAGAGAGAGAGAGAGAGAGAGAGAGAGAGAGAGAGAGAGAGAGAGAGAAATTAATAAATAAAGAAAGAGAGAATGAGAATAGAAGAAGAAATGCAAGAGAGTTTGTGTGTCTGTGTGTATTATTTCATTAATTAATTCGTCATACCGCACAGCCAATATTAAAAAATTAAAAAAAATAATAAAAATAAAAAGATATCTTCATATACAAAAAAAAGAAAAAAAAATCCAAAACACTTGACATTTTCATACAAAACTTTATCAATTTAAATTTCATAACATTCAATGAATTCCATCAAATAATTCAGAAAGAGGAAGCCAACGAAACTATTAATCGAGTAAGTGATTTTCTCTCTCTTAACCTTGAAGGAAATGATGAAGAATGGAGTAAAAAAAAGAAAAAAAAAAGTAATACGAAATATGCCAGGCTAAACATTCGTGTTCACAGGTATGAAAATGAACATTCCGGCGACACAAATCAACAAATCACATGAACACTGAAATGTGTTCATGTGCAACGAAGCAAGTATACACACGTACACATCCAGAAGAGCACGCGTACACATGTACAGCTACACATTTTCATTTCTTTTTCTTGAGTTGTTCATATATCAACATATACACACACACGCGCGCAAATACACAAACACACACACTCACATACACACATACGCACGCAAACACACACACTCACACACACAAGCACATACACACACAAACACACACACACACACAAACAAACAAACGAACACACACACAAACAAACTCGCACAATCACACACACACACACACACACACACACACACACACACACACACACACACACACACACACACACACACACATACACACACACACACACACACACACACACACACACACACACACACACACACACACACACACACACACACACACATACAACCAAACGAACATACACACGCCCACATAAAAGGAGACTGAAGACTGAATGATCATTTTGTAAATACAGACAAAATACATCTATTCACAAATTCCTTTCCCTCATGATACCCATTTATCATTTTTTCCCAATAACACAAATGCACAAATCCCAAAACTTTTAGAAAATGAAAACTGAAAGAAAGCGAATAAAAGAAACGTAAATGCACGGACAGAAATATATGAAGGAATGACAAGGGGAAATATATCTTTTCAAATAGATACATCTAACCCCAGCGACAGCCATCAATGACGGCCATTCATCAACTGAAGCGTATGAAATATATATGTATAAGGAGGATATATCCGCCGCCAAAAAAAATAAAAAACGTCAGGAATCCGTCAAAAAAATAATATATAATAATAATAATAATAATAATAATAATAGTAATAATAATAATAATAATAATAATAGTAATAATAATAATAATAATAATAATAATAATAATAATAATAATAATAATAATAATAATAATAATAATAATAATAATAATAATAATGACAATAACAATAAAAAAGATATAACAAAATAAAATGGAAGAGTAGATAAGAGTGGGAGAGAGAAAGAGGGTTTAGACGAGGCGAGAAGGAAGAGGGAGAGACAAATAAAGAGACGAATAGTGACAGAAAGAAATATAGCTAGATAGATAAATAGATAAATAGATAGAGGAGGGAGGGAGAGAGAGAGAGAGAGAGAGAGAGAGAGAGAGAGAGAGAGAGAGAGAGAGAGAGAGAGAGAGAGAGAGAGAGAGAGAGAGAGAGAGAGAGAGAGAGAGAGAGAGAGGGAAAGAGAGAAAGATATGGATGATATAGATCAATAGATAGATAGATAAAGAGTAAGAGAGAGAGAGAGAGAGGATGGAGAAGACAGGAATGCAGAGATAGATATATATGTTGACAGAGAGATATTGAGATTGGAAGGAAGATAGATATACAAAGAGAGAGATATGCGGATAGTATACACACACACACAAACACACACACACGCAAACACACACACACACACAAACACACACACACACACACACACACACACACACACACACACACACACACACACACACACACACACGAGGCATGAAATCAATAAAACAAAGAAAGAAAGAGAAAAGAAAAGGAAAAGAAAAAACAAAAATAAAGAAAATAAAGTTAAAAAGAAAATCAAACAAAAAAAGAAACAAACCAAGAAAAGAAAACAGATCTTAAAAAAGATAAAAACAAAGAAGAAAAAAGCACAAAAAAAAACGGAAAAAAGCAATATAACACACACGTATCACATGGAGAAGTACGCTGGCATGTCTAGGGAATATTACTCACTAGGTCAGCTGTGTATCTCCATGAATCAGACAAATAACTTTTATTTGAGTCAGGGACATTCGTAAAGCCTAAAGGGAACGATTAACATGTACTGTGTAGTATTGTTGCTTTAACGGTGGCTGGAGTTTGATCGAAAAAAGGTAGGGATGTTATTTAATTGTTTATTATTATCATCATTATTATCATTATCATTATTGTTGTTATCATTATCATTATCATTATTATTGTTATTATTATCATTGTCATTATTATTGTTATTGTTATCACTCTTATTATGATCATTACTAATATCATTATTATTATTATTATTATTACTATTTCTGTTGTTATTATAATTGCTATCATTATCATTACTATCATCATTATTATCATTATCGTTATTATTGTTATTGTTATCATCCTTATCATTATTATTGTTATTATTACCGTTGTTATTATTATCATTACTATTATCATCACTATTGTTATTATTGTTATCACTATTTTTGTTATTGTTATAATTACTATTATCATCATTATTACTATGTATATGTTTTTGGGGAGTGATCATAACATTTAATGCCTTTAATAGTAGTGATGTTTTCATTATCATTACCACTACTACTATCGTCATTATCATTATCGTTTTCTCATCATCATCACCATTACTAATATTTTTATCCAATTATTTGTTTTTCTTTGTCATGATTCTTTTATAATAACTTTATCGTATTCTATTTTCGTCCTTTACGTCTTATTATCTTTCTGAAAGACTTTTTTCTCAAATATGAACTTACTTCAGAATTACTATTTGCATTTTTAACTCCTTTTTTTTAATGCAACAAAAATATACAACAAACTTAGTACAAAAAATAATAATACTCCTTGTATATACAATCCAACCCCCCCCTCCCACCGCCCCCTCCCCCTACCCCCTCCCCCACCCTATTTTCAAGCTGTTTTTTTCATTCTTTTTTTCTTGTGAGTGTGTGTTTTGACATCACAAAGAAAACATCATGTAATACCATAACAAAGAAACACGTCATGCAGACCTGTTCACTCTTAAGCACTTTGCAATACATCATGCAGAGGTTCATGTTGCAATGCATGCTTTTATTTCTTTTTTTCCTTCATCATGCACACACGCACAATAGAGATTCTCTTTCGTGGTCTTATGTGCTACAAGTTATAACACCATCATGTTAAAAAAAACTTTTACTGTTGTTGTTGTTGTTGTAGTTGTTTTTGTTATTGTTTTTGTTATCCTGTGTGTTTTTATTCCCATGATTATTCTTATTGTTATTATTGTTTTTATTACTATTGTTACTATTATTATTGTTATTATTACTATTATCACTATTAGCATTATCATCATTACTATTATTGTTGTTGTTATCATCATTATTGTTGTTATTATTAGGATCATTATCATCCTTATAATTATTGTTAACATCAATATTATTATTTTTATAATCATTATCACTATCATCATTATTATAATCATTGCTATCATTACTATCATTATCATCATCATCATCATCATAATCTTTATTATTATCATTATGATTATTGTTATTCTTATTATAGTTGTCATTATCATTTTTGATATTTCTAATAGGTTTTATTTTGTGTTTAGTTATTATTCTGTTACATTGTCATGTTATTAACATTTTCACGTTCAATTTGGTCTTTGTTATTGTATTTTTTTTACCTCTTCCTTTATCTCCTTATCCTTTCATCATCCAACCATATCCCATTATCTCACTCTTTCTCTTCTTTCTTTATTCCCACTTCTCGCTCTCTCCTTTCCTTAATCCGTCGCTCCTTCTTCTCCTCCTTCGCTCACTTACGTCTCAATGCAACACTACAGATTATGTTTACATCCTATACATCCTCTAAATACCACAGGCATACCATACCCATCCCTTATCTATACCGGATATGCATTCATACACATATCTTACTACGTATATGCATCTATGTACATATATATTTATATATACGATGCACACACCATCCGCACAATAAATAAGCTCTCGTTTATACACCCATACAAATACCATACATATACCACACACATACCATAAACATGCTCTATACACCATAACCAATCCCAGTTAGCAATCACCCACATACCAAACACACACACGTCACACCATAACTAACCCCTCCCTCATAAGCATCCATCCACACAACATACACATACCCTCCCCATCATAACGAACTACCCACACCCTCATAAGCCTCCATTCCCCCCATTGTTATTCCATTAAGAACCCCCTTGAAGCCCCCGAGAGAAGGTTTCCAACACTGGGATGCTGGGATGCTGTCTCTGTCATCCCTCATCCCAGGGACTTCACCTCTCCATAGCCTAATGTGTTGGCTGTGAGGCGGTGATGCACGGTTTCCTGTGAGCATTGTATTTCAGCACTAAAAGCCTAGCATAAATCAGTGCAGATGAAAACCTCTCCTAGCTCTTCTTCTTATTCGTGCGCATTTAACGAGGGGGAAAAAAGAGGAAGAGAGAGAGAGAGGGAAAAAAATGGAAAAAGGAAAGAGGGTAAAAGAAGAACGAAGGGGTGGAGAGGAAGAATGATAATGATAAAAAAGGAGGGAAGAAATGAAGAGAAGAGAATAGAATTGGAATAAAAGGGGGAATAATTCTAATGATTATAGAGATGCGTACACATGCTGTAATTAGTTTGGTCTTTATTAGCGAATTTGATTGCTGGGAAGTGTAGGGAAGAGGGGAGGAAGGGAGAGAGGATGATAGAGTAGAAGAGAGAGAGAGGGAAACGTGAGAGAGACAGAGACACAGAGACAAAAAGTGAAAGAAATAGTGTGAGGGAGTAAGTAAGCGAGAGAGAGGGAGGGAGAGAGAGAGAGAGAAAGAAAGAGAGAGAGAAAAAGAGAGAGAGAGAGAGAGAGAGAGAGAGACAGAGAGAGAGAGAGAGAGAGAGACTGACAGACAGACAGACAGACAGACAGACACAGAGACAGAGACAGACAGAGACAGAGAGAGAAAGACAACAAAAAGACCAACACTAACACTCAGACCAGACAAACAAAGAAGAACAAACAGAAAGCCAGAAAAAAATGACACAGACAGACAGACAAACAAAAACCCTCATTTAATAAAGAAAAACAAAACAAAAAAAGATCCCAGCCATCGACCCCAAACAACACATAAACCATTTCAACCCAAAGGCTATTTCCCTCCAAGCCCTTTCTCTCCCGTGCTTCGCTTAAGGAAGTGTCGCCACGTCCTTACTCTAACAGTCGTGGGTGGAGGGGGAGGGGGAGGGGGAGGGGGAAGGGGGAGGGGGAGGGGGAAGAGGAAGGGGGAAGCGGGAGGGGGAGGGGGGAGGGGAAGGGGAGGGGAAGGGGAGGGGGAGGGGGAGGGGGACGGGGAAATGGAAAGGGAAGCAGGAGGGGGAGGGGGGGAAATGGAATGGGAAGCGGGAAGGAGAAGTGGAAGGCTAAGGGGAAGCGGGAGGGGGAAGAGTGGAAGAGGAATGGGAAGAGGGAAGGGGAGGGGGGTGTTCGAAAGGGTAGGGGAAGAGAGAGGGAAGAGGGAGGGAGAAAGAGAGGAAGAGAGTGAGGGAAAGTAGAAGGGAGAGGGAGGAGGAGAAAGAGAAGGAAACTAAGAAGAGAAGGAAGAACGAGAGAGAGAGAGAGAGAGAGAGGAGGGGAGAAGGAAAGGCGAAAAGAGAGAGACAGAAGGGAAAGGGGAGAGGCGGGCAAGGGGCAGGGACATGCAACAGACCCAAAGCACAATAACACGACATATCTCACAACGAGTACGCTTTTGCTTGCCAAGGTGACCAATATACTTACTCACGCTAAGGGGAGGGGGAGTGAGGGGGGACGGGGAGAGGGGGAGTAGGGTAGGGAAGGGTGTGAGGAGGAGGGACGGGGGAGAAGGGGAGTAGGGGAAGGAAGGGAGTGGGGAGGAGGGACGGGGAGAAGGGGAGTAGGGGAGAGAAGGGTGTGAGGAGGAGAGAGGGGGAGAGGGTGAGTAGGGGAGGGAAGACTGTGAGGAGGAGAGAGGGGGAGAGGGGGAGTAGGAGAGGGAAGGGTGTGCGGAGGAGGGACGGGGGAGAGGGGGAGGAGGGGAGGAGAATTGGAAGGGGGGTGGGGTATACGTGTGTGTGTGTGTGTGTTTTTGTACGTGTGCGTTCTTGTATATGCATGCTTGGCTGTGTATGTGTGTGTGTGCCTGTGTATGCGAATATGTGTGTGTGCGTGTGCATATACATTAGTCCGTGTGTGTAAGTGAATGCAAGATATGCATATATTCGTCCGTGCATGCATATGAATATGTACACGTACGTATATCAATGTATATGAATGCGCATATACGAGTGTGTACACGTCTGCATGTAGGTCTATGTGTGAGCGGGTACAGCTTGGGCAGTTCGGGTCTTTATTTATATTCAGGCAAACCAGCTTTGACATTTATTATGTGCAACGCAGCGACGGCCACTGTGAATAATCCACGGCTTCAGGGAAAATATCCATAAAATTGTTCAACATCTCAATGTAAAAGACCTTGGCTTACTAAGGTATGGAGGGAGAAGGTTTATACTTATAAAAAAAAGCCCTTGTCTGTTTTTTTTTTCGTGTTTTCGGAAGAAGGTATTTTATTGGGTTTGATTTTTTTTTTTTTTATTTGATGAGTGTAGATTAAGGATTGTTGTGTTTAGATGTATGTGTGTGTGTGTTTTAGTGTGATTTGGTGGTGTGTGTGCGTGTGTGTATGTGTGTATGTGTGTGTGTGTGTTTTAGCGTGAGTGTGTGTGTGTATGTGCTTGTGTCAATACATGTACACATACATCATCAGTTCTCCATTCTCCTTCCATTAAATTGAAACCACTTGATTGTGATTCACACAAAAAAATCATCATAACTTCCCTTATTCACTGACAAAGAACTTCAAATTCAGTACAAACTGTACACATACGACGTTCGATTCGAAAAAAAAAAACGAAAAAAAATTCTCAGCTATTCAGGGGGGACTTGGCTATAAATCTACCTTTAGCTTTTGATTGAATTTCTGCCTCTTTTTTCCCCTTATACTTCATCCTGTTAAGTGATACGCTATAGCACTGGATATCCTAAGGGACCTCTTTATCTCAGGTAGGGTCTTCAATTACATTATTAGCATAGAAACAAGAGGATCAGAGATATTAAGAGTAGTTAGATGTAAACAAACTGCCTTAGACAGTGAGTCGATTTGATGAATGGATTGTAATGATATTAACTGCAAGTAGTCTTTTATTACATTTTCTCAATAATTATATCTGTGTCTCTCTTATCCCTCCCTCCCACTCTCTCTCTCTGTCGCTCTCTGTCTCTGTCTGTCTATCTATCTGTCTGTCTGTCTGTCTGTCTGTCTGTCTCTCTCTCTCTCTCTTTACCACTCTCATTTTTATATTATCATTTCAAGATATAACTCACAATCCTCTTCTTTCTAAAATGCATCTCTCGCCTTACTCTTCCTTTCAAATTCTTCTTCTTCCTCAATTTCATTCATCTCTCTCTCCCATTCTTTCCCATTCTCTTCCATTCTCTCTCTCTTTCTCTCTCTCACCCACTCTCTCTTATTCGTTCTCCCGAAAATTTATTAACTATTTGCTTTAGCTTGCGTACAAGGAAGAGGGGAGAGAGAGAGGGGAGGGGGGTGAGAGTAAGGGGAGGAGGAAGGGGGGGAGAGAAGGGAAGCAACCGCATTTAATTCAGTTCTCCCTCTCCCTCTGTTCATTAAATATTGCTTACGATATTGACTTGAATATCCATGATCACTTCAAGTACCTCGAATAAAACCTTTTGAAGACTAGGGGCTTCTTCACTTTCTATCTAGATATGCGTTTATATATAAATATATATATATATATATATATATATATATATATATATATATATATATATATATATATATATATATACATATATATATATATATATATATATATATATATATATATATATATATATGTATATATATATATATATATATATATATATATATATATATATATATATATGTATATATATATATATGTATATATATATATATATATATATATATATATATATATATATATATATATATATATATATATATACATATATATACATACATATATATACATATATATATATATATATATATATATATATATGTATATATATATATATATATATATATATATATATATATATATATATATATATATATATATATATATAAATATATATGTATATATATATATATATATATATATATATATATATATATATATATATATATATATATATTTTTATATACTTATATATATATATATATATATATATATATATATATATATATATATATATATATATATATATATATATAATGGTAGTGTTTATGATTATTATAATGACCATAATAGCAATGATAGCGAAAATCATGAAGGTAATGATAACAATAACTGTTATAACAATAATCATAATCATAACAATTGTAATGATAATGTTAATAATGATAATGATAATAATAGTGGCAGTTGTAGTATTAGTAGTAATGATAATGATAATAATATAGTGATGATAATGATAATAATAGTAAGAATGATAATGAAATTGATAATATTAATAATAATGATGATGCCAATAGTAACAGTAATAGCAATAATGATAGTAGTGATAGTAATGATAATGATAATAGTCACAGTAGTAGTACAAGTTATAATAGTAATAATCATGATGATGATGATAATTTCATTATTTTTATCATTATCATTATTACTGTTATAATCATGTTGCTCGCCTATCTGATGTACTTAAAATTCACAAAATCATTATCATTATTAACTAATCTATTTTATTACTCATCTATAGAATTATCGTTTTATATGAATTAAGCTCAACGTTGTCTTCTCTTTTCCAGTCCTTCTTTCAATAATTTTTCATAACCATAGCCTATGATATTACGTAACAAACCAACACCCATGGACTCTGATCTTTATACTGCCTCTACTATTTCTTCGTCTCTGCTTTTTCTTTTTCTTCTTCTTTTTTCTCTCTCTCTTTTTTATTTCTTTGGTCCAGAAAATGTATGTTACTTGTAAGGCTAACTGGCAGGGTTAGATATACGATCTGTTTTCTCAACGAAATGGAATTGTTTGAGTCTATCCTGAAAGAATTTCCCTTCTTGGGGTTAAGAGGAGACGGCCAGTGCTGCTACCTCGGTCTTGTGAGTGTTCGTACCTAAGATCTCACTCCGTCTTATATTCGATGTCTCTTTTTTTGTCTTTTTAAATTTTATTATTATTATTATTGTTATTATTATTGTTATTATTATTATTTATATTTTTCTAGTTTTTTTTTTAAAGTTGTCTGAATCTCTTTTTGTTGTTTTGATTTTTTTTTCGTTCGAATTCTCTCTTCCGTTCTAATACTCTCTCTCTCTCTCTCTCTCTCTCTCTCTCTCTCTCTCTCTCTCTCTCTCTCTCTCTCTCTCTCTCTCTCTCTCTCACTCTCTCTCTCTCTCTCTCTCTCTCTCTCTCTCTCTCTCTCTCTCTCTCTCTCTCTCTCTCTCTCTCTCTCTCTCTCTCTTTCATATTAATGATAGTAATAGTAATGATGACGCTTATGATGATAATAGAAATAATAATAGCAGTGAAAATAACAATTATGATAGCAATAGTGGTAATGATAATGATAATAATAATGATAATAATCGTAATGATAAGAATAAAAGGGATAATATTAGTGATGATAGTAATAATGATTATAATGATTATTGATAATAACAGTAATAACATTCATAAAAATAATGATAATGATAATGATAATAATTGTTATTATTACTATTATCCTTATTATC
>NC_091583.1:15382503-15387503 GCF_042767895.1 Penaeus vannamei | reverse complement strand
CATAATATTAATAACAATGATGATAATAATTATAACTAAAGGTGAAGATTTTACATGTGTGAAATGGAATGTGAAAGAATAATGTTCATAGTCAGTTCAACCAATAGCAAGTTTATGAACGTATATCTTTGAACCAATCAGACTATAAATTCAATTGTTTCCCATATCCCTACCATGTTGGGAATTTGGAGAGGAAAAAAATTGATGTAAATAAGAAAAAAAATGTATGTTAGTGTTGGTGTATATCTATGTCTTTCTATATATGTCTAGATTTTTTTGTTTTTTTTATTTATATCTATGTGTGTTTGTGTGTGTGTGTGTTTGTGTTTGTGATTTTGTGTGTGTGTGTGTGTGTGTGTGTGTGTGTGTGTGTGTGTGTGTGTGTGTGTGTGTGTGTGTGTGTGTGTGTGACGACCACAAAAACACAAGGTTAGCCTCAGCGACACACAATATGTTCCCTGGTGACACATGGCCGATGTTGTTTACCATCTGGCCAGACACTCCAGCACACCTATGATATATTTGTGTGACATACTTTCATACCATATTCCTACATGGTCTTTTTATTGCGATTTTGCTTATTGTTGTTTGAGTTTCTTGTTCTCTCTTCTTGTTCTTGTTGTTCTATTTACCTCTTCTTCCTCCAATTCTTCTTTTTTGTTTTTCTCCTTCTGCTTTCTTCTTCTCCTCCCTCTACTTCTTCTTCTTCTTCTTCATCTCTTTCTTCATTTACAACTAAAATAACGATACGGGTTTAATTTGGTGTTTTGATTGAGGTTCATCTTTTCAAAATCTTATCATTGGAGGCGGATTGTATAAACTACATTAATATTTGATTAGCTAACGAATCATCTTATTTACAGATAGCAATGGTGTCTTTTAAGGGTCGATAGAGATAACCAAAATTCATATCACATTTCATATCAAAGCAACAATTCGTCTGGCGTACAGATATTCATTAACTCTTGATAATCTATTCATACTTAACATAAAAAAGAGACATGTAATATTACCAGCTTATGTACCTTCGCATTTCTGAAAAAGGTTTCTCTTGCTTCAAAACCCCGATGTTCGCTTAAGTAAATATTTGTATATTAATCTACGTCTGTAAAGTAATTTAACATGCAGCGTGTATCTGAAAGGCTAATGCAGGAATGTAATGATTAGGTTTAATGTATAAAGAGAGGTTTATCTAATTTATATTTCACGAGGGAGTAGGTGCCATGGCAGACAAAATGGAAAGGTTGGGAAAAAGGCAGGAAAAATCAGCAAAATAATTTACAAAGAGAAGTGAATTACAGGAGTAAACAATGAAAACGAAAAAAAACAACATATATATACGTATGTCCCAGAGCAGCTTGCAAATAAATATTGCATGCGATAAATTCTCACCTGTAATAAAACTTTAATGGATCACGCTACTAGACTGAGCATAGAGTAACAACGCAACGCAAATAAATTTATAAATGATTTAATATCCGCAGACGAATACATACTCTCGTGGTCATGACTTTAAAGAATGTCAGTGATATACAGGTGTTCAAGAAGGTGTTCAATTACGAAGGAGGGAACAAGAAAAAGAAGAGGAAGAAGAAGAAAAACGCGGAGGAAGTACAGGTGCGCTAGAAGTCGCTTACGAGGACCTCTATCGGGAAGACAGACAGATTAGCCGCGAGCGTGAAATAGTCTACGGGAGTTACACGCCGTGTTTCGGAACGCCATGGCTGCTGCGCGGCGAAAATAGATTGAAAGCCTTTCCTTATTACCGAAAATATCCTTTTCCCTACGCTTTCAGTCCGGTATCAAGAGCGTACGTACATATATATGTGTGTGTCAGTTTTATGTGTTTTCATTATGAATATTGAATCAAGCAAAAACAATGCGGGATTTTATCAAAACGCCGCTAGAGGTATGAATAATTCAAACTCACTCGCACTTCCCGATAAATCGATAAACCAACCTTACGACCGTTATGTTGCCCGGGTCTGGTAACACTGAACTTGAAAATATCACAAGGTTTATTAAACTGCTTTAGCCCACGATATAAACACCCCTATGGTCAAAAGGAGAGATCAATAAGACATTATACGTATGGATCTTAGTTAATAATCTTTTCTTATTTCGTTTCTATCTCTCTCTTCGATGATTTCGTTCTCTGAGGGAAAAAAGGGAGGGATAGGAAACACTACAAGAAAGGGCAAATAACGAAGACTAAGAATAAGAAAAATAATATAAATATATTTACTATCATCATTTTTTTTTCTTTTTTTTTTTTGTCAAAGTTTTCTTTCAATGGCCTTTCAGAACAGCAACTCCCAATTCAGCAATACATTTTCCCTCACCTGACAACGGCGGAGGGAAGCCACATAAATCTGCCACGGTATTAATCTCTCTGTCAGGTTTCGGCCGAGTGGGGGAAAAAATCGAAATAGCATCACCATGCGCTCTATGCTGGGTATGTGGCGGTCATGTATGCGCCAGTCGGAACCCACTCCCCCACCTACAGGCTCTCTGTCTCATCTCCTAGTCTCCATTGATATCATACGAGATTAATTCCTCATCTTGCTTTATTTTTCTTGTATCATCATCATTACTACCACTTCTCTCTATCTCCCTTTTCCCCCTAACTCGATTATTTGCTCAGGATAGGCCTACACGGGCTGGGTGTTGGCGCAGGTCGGCCTAACCTTCCTTCCCCGGCCGCTGTGTGCGCTGCCAGGGGCGCACCCTCGGCGCAGGCCTCGCGTAGTAATGCAAGCACGCCCTCTATATCGGTCTGATATAAGAAGCCTATGCCAAAGTGTGTGAATAATGGCTTTATGAAATTTACTAATTTTTGTCATAACGCAGTCTCCCTCTTTGGGGCTGAGTCTTGCCTGTTGGTTAAAAAAAGGAAAAAAATAATGTGATTTTCATGATTGATATTTTTATTTAACGCTACTACATAAATATTATGATCTCAACTGCTAAATGGTCAGTGGATTTCTTCCCTAAAGAACTGTTTTAACATCAGCTTACAAATCATTGTTTTCCTACAAATCATTGGTAGTACTGAAACGACAGATCTGACTGACTTAGGATTTAGCTTGTAAAATCTCTCCAGAACCTTATATATTTTTTATTTTTATATTTTTTTCGTTTTTTAATTTTCTGAAAAAAAAACTTTTTACTTTTCTTAAATACACGGACACATACATTTAGAAAAGCTGGAGAGCTTTCTTCATTTTTACTTTATCCTTTACGTCTAGGCTATTACACAGACAAGAAAAACCGTTATTTAGAGATAACACAAACACTTATAGCAAATACGTATACACAGGCATGGCTAAAATTACCAGGATACAATGTGAATATGACAGTAACTCCTGCAGGGTAACCCAGAACCCCTGATGAATTTGTTTGCCCGAAAAGCAAATGGTATACTTCCTGCCTTCAGAGAGCCTCACTGGAGCCCCCACATTTCAGGCCGACCATTGTGAGTTGTCATTGGTAATTTGAACATAGAACTGCGGCCCCGATATTCGGTCCAGTGACGGCCTATCTGCGGCTCCTCCTGAAACGCTCGTCCCTCGTCCTTCCCTGCAGAGCACTGTCGTGAGATCCTCCTCGCCGCCGAGCCGCACAGCACGAGAGAACCCGCTTTTTCGGAGGATTTCGCGGAGTATCGGGTGTGCAGGTGGGTATACCAGGAGTCTCTGGTGGGTTTAGGCTTAGGGTTGGATCACGCAAGTCCCAAACTGCGGAATTTGCGGTCTGGGAAATGGCGTGGCCACCGCAGGTCCCGTGACGTCAGAGGCGCTCTTAGCGGCGGCGGCGGCGCCGGCGGCCTGCGGAAAAGACTCCGCCGATGGTAGCTTTGCAGTCTTTGTTCCGTCCTCACGTCCGCATGCGGCAAAGTTTCCTATCGGAGATATTAAATTTAGATACTTCAGAATAGGTTCTGTCTTTAGGTTATTTTTCAGATTACGAAAAACCATTAAATTAATTAAAAAATCGAGGATGAACTTTGACTCAGCTACACTGGAAGCGACGACGGCGCTCTGAACTCAAAATATATATCACATGAGTATGGTACTTGTCTTAATATTAATGAAGATAAATTAAAAAATAACAGTAATCAATGTATACTTTCCTTCCGTCGAATTTTCTGTGAATTAAGGTTAACAAACCATATAAGAAAAATAAATATATAAATAAACAAAGACAAGTAATTTCCAACTAGAAGTAAATAAATAAATTTCAACATAAAAGTACCTTCATCACACGCCATATATTTCCTCAATTAAAGTGAATGAACACGAGTAACAAATTTACTCCGAAATCAAATTTATTTCCCCGGAACATCGGCGGCGAGTGAGGCGCCATCGCGCTTCCCACTCTCCCTTAAAAACTAAATTCTCCTCAAAATCAATATTTCCTTAATCGTAACGAGTTGACTCTGTGAGAAAAGAAGATAAAGATCCTTTCAAATTGCAAAATTAACTCCCCAAAAGAGCAAGACAAGTACATAATTATATAACACTCCCTCTCCTCCTTAACCTGCGCCGGAGATATAAAGTATTCCCGCAACGATGAAAGACCCATAAGATCGCTCTTAAAAAAATTCCCCCCGTCTATAAACCCTCCTGAAGTGTGTGGGAATCTCGCCCAACGTGTGTGTTTAAGAGTAAGTTAACAAGCAATAAAGATAGCAATCAGCCAATTCGCAGCGGCTTTGGAGCGCCATATCAAGTGCTAAAACACTCGCTCTCATCACCATAAGGAACCATAAAGTCAAATTGTCCTAAGCTAGTGGCTGACATTGACCTTAAAGAGAGAGAATGGAAAGAAGAGACTCCCCGATATGCCTTTCGGAGCACATGGTAGAGAGCGTGGATTTTACTACATCGCGCAATCAAAACAAACCATAAAGTGAAGTTATGGCGGCCATGTTTCATGCTGATGACTGCGCATGCGTCGCCCCGCCCCCTGTGTATTCCTCCGCCGCGTGCTCGCTTCTG
>NC_091583.1:15367503-15372503 GCF_042767895.1 Penaeus vannamei | reverse complement strand
GTGTATTTACGTAACAGAAAAATGTCCAGGACGAGAACCAAGGACGTGTTGTGTGGTTCGTGATTTGGTCCTTTTCTTTCTTTATCATTTTGATGTATTTTCTTTTCTTTATTTCTATTATTTTTATACTTTTTTCTCATTTATTTTCTTTATTTCTGTTATTTTTATACGTTTTCTCACTTATTTTCTTATTTTTTCTTGTACAAACGTAAGAGGGGGGATATGTGGAAAAAAAATATATTACGTGAAAGTTTGGTTAAGCCATGTTTCCAAAACAAGAAAAGAAAAAAAAAACAACTACAACAATAATCTAAGGAACCAAAACATTAATTTGGACGAAATGACTATCATCGTCGTTATTCTAGAGTGAATTACGAGTCGTTTTCAATTTCCTTTCCAAACAGAAATGGAACTATCATCGTGACGTCATTCAATACAACAAAAAATGTCTTCCAGGGATTGATTTTTTTGTCTATATATGAGACACACAAGACATAACAAAATCACCAAGACACATTATTAGACGCGACCCCGTAGCAACCAGAACCCCAAATGCCAAGTGATACAACAGACATCATTATCTTTACGACTATTGATAGGAGTAAATTACTACTTTCTTTTTTTTTCATCTTTCTTCTTCTTCTGCTTCTTTTTTTATGGTGATCGATACAAGTCAACACCGAAAGCAAACTTTTAGGTTATAGATTTTAAAAGAAAAGAAAAGAAAATGTGTTTGTGTTTGGTAATAGACTTCGTGTGGCGTCGGTAAGCGAATGCGTTTGGCTCCTCAGATGCACAGTGGCCGCGGGACAGCCGGGTCGATCGCGTCTTCCGAGCCTCGAGTGTAATCGAGTGTAAACATTGTAAACATGCAAAAACATTGAGTCATCTAAATAAAACAAAATAAAATAATAAATAAATAAATAAATAAATAAATAAATAAACAAATAAATAAATAAATAAATAAATAAATAAATAAATAAATAAATAAATAAATAAATAAATAAATAAATAAATAAATAAATAAATAAAACAAAAACACTGAGTCATCTACATGTAAAAGAGACAAGTACTGAATCCTAATGACGGATGTAGGCACGCATTCTCTTGTGCCAAGTTGCCTCAAGGGCTAAAATGATACGATACAAAGAAAGAAAAAGTAATGGAATGAAAACTTGTCTTTGATACGGTCCGCTGGACACACACAATCGAATCCAAATGAATGCACGAGCTTGACAAAGGGTGAAATATTCATCGCGCCAAAACACGGCGTTGACGAAGGCAGCCAATAGCAAACCATAACGCTAGAAGTTCTGTCTTCTCTTTGTTACGTTAGTCCGTCCTTCGACTGAAATTAATGGACCAAGACTCTTCTGTACACTAATGTACTTTGTCTCCTCTTCAGAATGTACATTAAAATACGATAAACAAAGGAGACACAACATGCAAAACATTCCCATTAAATAACACGAAGTTACATATCCAGCCAAGCGGCAATCTGGAGTTTCCCGTTTTTTACCTCAGGCTCGCCCAGAGAGCATGGGAAAGCTAGAATTTCTGTGCGGGGGGAGGCGCTTCGGCGGGAGGGAGAAAGGGGGGTGCGCGGGGGCAGGGGGGATGCGAGGGGGAGCGCGACCGGGGGGAGGAGGAGGAGGAGGAGGAGAGAGTGAGAGAGAGATAGAGAGGGTGAGTGAGAGAGGGAAGAGGAGGGACGGGGGGGCAGGGGGGTAGGAGGCTGGCTGGAGGCGGAGTCTCTCGTATTGATTACCTTATTGAAATTCGCTCCATGCTTGAGACGGCTAGCCCTACGGCCCCCACATACACCGGGAACGCTTCGAGAACCTGCAAGCACTTGCTGTGTACCGCCACCACCATCCTGAAGGAGATCAGGACACCCCACAAGCTCGAGAAGGACTGGGAGGGAGGAGGCCGACGTAGGAGGACCCGCCGAAGAGAGAGACGGCGGGGGAGGCGAGGCGCGGGGGGCGGGGGCGGGGGGCTTATTGAACGACGTGAGGCCATGTGCGTCGGTGTGCAGCCTTTGCCTCCGAGGGATCTTTTTCGATGTTTTCTTTGCCATTTTTTTCTCCTCTCATTCTCTTTTTTCTGATATGTGATGGATGATGTGAATAAGAGCGTCCCTTCACCTAGCAGTTGACCCCCTAGCAGCGACGTGCAGACCCCAAGAGCCTTTCTCCCAACCCTATGTCTAGCAACTCCGCTGGCGAGACGCTTCACATTCACCTGTGAGTCCCCCCCCCCCCTCACGAAGCCCCTCCCTCACGCCCTCCCGTAGGTCGCCGCGCAGATGTTGGGGAGGCTTCGGCGTGGGGGGACGAGGGGGGATCGACGCCCCTCCTACTCTGAGAGTGGGGGTTGGCGCCCCCCTTTCGCCCCTCTCCGAATGGCTCCCGTACTCCTCCCTCCCCTCCCGTGACCCCTCCCCCCGCCCAGGAACAACAACAATGGCCTCGATCTCTACAGTTCAGTTCTCACCTACGCTCATATGGCAGCCCCTTTTAACCCGAGATGACCCTTCGAGCAAACAATTAGCAGTCGCCCGAGGAAGAGAGAGCAACCAGCCGGGGATTCTGCTTTGGAGCAATCGAAGGCGAGGGAGACGGAAAGAGTGAGGAAACGATTATAACATTGAAGGTGCCTTGTGTTTCTGGTGGAATAGAATGGAGTCCATGTTAGAAGGAGGCCGTCGATGGACCGGCGGCGTGTGTAAATGTGTGTGCCTGCTGCCTCCTCCTGCCACCCGGGGTGTATTTCACTCGTGCGTCTATTATGATAAGGAGTGTGATTGCGTCATAACGTCTGGCCAGGCATGATAAATGACAGCGCTGCCTTTAACGTGTCGCCGACTTGAGATTCTTTATGGTAAACTGTTTACGTTGTCGAAGTTTTTTTTCTTTTTCACTCCTTCTCCGAAATTCTATCTATCCCCAACAACACAAAGTTCTGCAAAGTTCCTTGGTATTTATCCCGAAATATGAAGTTGAACTGAGATATGACCCCCCTAAAAGCTCTATTTCCCCCCTCACCCCCTTCTGCTGCGCGATCTGTCCCCCCTGACAAGCCAAGGCATAGAAAAGCGTAAGCCAAAAGAATATTTGGGAGAACTGTACTCACCTTAAAACTAGCTTATAGATGAAATTGTGTCGTTAGTTTTGCGTGGGGTTTGGAGGGTTCTGGTCCGCGCCAGCCCCCCCTCCCGCTCCCTGGCTGGAGGTCATGGACTGGGCATTGCTGGCGCTCTGTTGTTGCTGAGCCATCTTCTGGCTCTGCGCTTGCTTCTCCTGCTCGTTAAGCTCCTTAATCGCCTGGATCTCCTTCTTCAGCTTCATCCTCCGGTTCTGGAACCAAATCTTGATCTGTCGCTCGGTCAGGCACAGGGCGTGCGCCATCTCTATTCTTCTCCGGCGAGTTAAGTAATGGTTTGTGTGGAACTCCTTTTCCAGCTCGAGGGTCTGGTACCGCGTGTAGGTCTGACGTCCCCGGCGCCGCAGCCCGTTGGCTCCTGTGGGAGAAGGGGGGCGGTGGTTAGTCTCCAGGGAATGTTGAGGCAGAAAGGGAAATAACGGGCGTTGCAGTTGATATGCGGTTGATTATAATGGTGGTCAAGGGGGCGATAAGGCAACCGAGTAAATGCATGGCAATAAGTGTCAGTAATGATGTGATAATAATTATGGTAATGAAAATAAGGATGGGGATGGTGATAAAGATAACAGCAACAGCAAGACAGCGGTCATGATGTTAGTAATAAAAATAATGATAATAAATATGACAAAGATGATACTAATAATAGTTATATGAGTAATAATAACAATAGTATATAATGAGAGAAAGGGTAAAGATAATAATGATATTAACATTGATGATTATTATAATGATAATACAAATGATGATAATGATAAAGATTTTGACAATGGCAATTGTAATTGTAACAATAATGATAATAATAAAAATGATGATAACACAGAAATAAGATGATAATGAAATATTATAAAATATTATATGTATGTGAATTTACATACATGGTATCATTATTTTTCTTACGAATGATAAAAGAACAACAAACTTTCTCTAAAACAACAATACACAAATATTTAAAAAACACGAAGAAGAAAATCCCAAGAAATATCAACAAGTATAAAAAAGAAGCAAAAAAAAGAAAGAAAAAAACACCCAAAGACAATTTTCTCGCGAAGTTCCCGCATTGGAGGAGTAAAATACAGATGATTTTGGTGACATCATAGCCATCGTCCGCCTCGCTCCGGAAGGGTTTATTGCGGGTAAGCAGATATCTGGAGCTCTCTCGATGGTTGGGGGGTGGGGGGGGGGGGGGGAGAGAGGGGGCTAAAAGCGTGTTTGTTTTTGTTGGTTTTGTTCTATATTTTTTTGTGGTTTTTTCTTTTTTTTTTCTTTCTTTCTTTCTGTTTTTTTTTTTTTTTTGTCTATTTTTTCTATGTATCTATCTATTTGACTGCCTCTCTATCTCTCTGTCTTTCTTTCAATCTCTCTCTCTGTCTTTCTTTCTCTCTCTCTCTCTCTCTCTCTCTCTCTCTCTCTCTCTCTCTCTCTCTTTCTCTCTCTCTCTCTTTTATCTTCCCCCTTCCTTTCTTTCTCTCTGTTATTTACTTGATTTATATATTAACATGTGCAATTATATTACATTTTCTTCATCTGGCAAAATTATTAGCAATTAACATTTTGCAAAGCAGTTTATGCAACTCATTACATTATGCAGACAAGCAGTCAAATACCATCACATGTATGCAATTGAGATTATGAAACCCAGTCACACAATCGTACAATATAGCAAGATTTCTTCACAAACAAACAAAAAAATAATAACATAGCAACCCTTCGTACGACCATGTTGCAAAACTCCACGGGATTGTTGCATACTGTTAGACTGTTGCAACTTTCCTTTTCTCCCTTTTTCTTTTTTTTATCATCCCTTCTTATTCCTTCTACCATGCCTATGTTATCCA
>NC_091583.1:15335003-15362503 GCF_042767895.1 Penaeus vannamei | reverse complement strand
ACCGAGGGATTAGGGATTAAGTCCAGCGACGCAATTTCGTTTTTTTTTTCTTTTTTTTTTATTTGGCCCTCAATGTCCACCCGACACGAGATTCAGATATGTCTCAATTTGCAGACATTGGATATGCAATAATTCATCTCAATGAGAGTGGTTGTGCAGGAGGGGAAGGAGAGGGGGAGGGGGGAGATGAAAGGGGAATAGGAGGAGGTGGAGGAGCAGGTAGAGGAAGAGGGGGGGAAGAGGAGGAGGAGGAGGAGGAGGTGGAGGAACAGGTAGAAGAAGAGGGGGAGGAAGAGGAGGGAAGATTTGGGTTTGAATGAGGTGAAGGAGGGAAAGGTAGAAGTGGAGGATGAGAGATAGAAGGAGGAAGAGCGAGAGAAAGAAAGTGAAAGAAAAACAGGCATAAATAGAGAAAGAGACATAGATGAAATATAGCCTATATAGATAGATACAGAGATAGATAGATAGAGTGAGAGCGAGAGAGAGAAACAGACAGACAGACATATAGATAAATAGAGAGAGAGAGAAAGAGAATCAAAGACCCAAGAAAACGAACGAAAAACATCCCTGAACAACAACAACAACAACCCCTCCCCCCCCCTCGACACCCCAACCCCCCCCCCCTCAAAAAGAAAAAAAAAAAAAAAGAAACTACACCGCATCTCTAACTCATTCCAGAACGCAACACCCGAAAGCGATCCATCATACACACTGCTTTCCTCTCTATCATTAAACGCAAGGGAAAGAAAAGGGAGGGAAGATGTAATGATAATGCAGCCATGAGTGTGAAAATGAATAACGAGAAAGAGGAAGTGGAAGAAATGGATAGATTAAAGAAGATGAAGAAGAAAAATTTGGACTCTGAGACACAGCGTGAGCAAAAGATCTAGAGGAAGTGAAGAAATAGATAAATTAAAGAAGAAAAAGAAGAAAATTTAGACTTTGAGACACCGCGTGAGCAAAAGATTTATATTTCTAATGCCTTCATAGTAATTAGATATATAAAAGGATATTTGAATGGATGATTTTGAAATATTTGATACAGTGAATGCACTTTAAAATATTTTGATATTTAGCTTGTATTGCAATTAAAAGTAATCCTCTATTATTCTGGAAATAGAAATAAACAGAAAATGATAATTAACAGGGATGTTATGATAATAATAATTATAATAACAAGGATAATGATATCAACTACAATGACAATAATGATAGTAATAATAATACTAACCATATCAAAAGAAATATATAATTATGATAATAATAATAGTAATAATGATAATAATAATACTGATGATGATAATAATAATAATAATTATAATGATAATAATAACAACGATTATGATAATAATAAAGGTAATAACAATAACAATTCCATCGATAATAAAAATACGAACAGTAATACGTTATAATGATAATAACAGAAATAATAACACCGAATCTTTCCTATATTCTTTATTATCTCGATTTAATGGAAGCCAGCCTCATTACCGTCATTCAGAAACCGATCGCCATTAACATTTTTATCATCAACGGAGTGTCATTAGTATTGAATTTGTGACGTTATACACTAATGGCCTTTATACCTAATGGGCGCTGTCGACGGGTCTGTCAATTCTCCTCAATGTTTCTCTCTCTCTCTTTTGTGTGTTTTCTTTTTCTTTTTCTTTTTATTGATGTTTTCTTTTTTTTCTCTCTTCTTTTTTTTTTTTTAGAAATGTTGGTTTGGGCTTGGTGGCAGATTTTGGTGTTTTTATTTTTGGTATTGTAAATGCTAATATCATTGTTATTTTATTCGTTTTATTATCATTATTATTATTATTATTATTATCATTATTATTATTATTATTATTATCATTATTATTATTATTATTATTATTATTATTATTATTATTATTATCATTATTATTATTATTATCATTATTATTACTATTATTATTATCATTATTATTATTATTACTATTATTATTATTATTATCATTATTATCATAAGTAGTCGTAGTAGTAGTATCATTATCATCGCTATCATTATAGTTATCATCACTATTAATAAGATCAATATCATTATCATCCTCATTACAACTACCATCATTATTATTACAATTAACATCATCCTAATTATCATTCTCATTATCAACATCATTATGAGCAAAAGCATTACCATCCGCATCATAATCATCTCTACCAGCTGTTCTAAAACAAAGAAAACGTAAACAAAAGAAAAATAAAAGGAAAAAAAATATTAACAATAACAGAACACATAGACGTCCCAGAAAAGACCAATAAATAAAAGGGGAAATATCATTAGCCACTTACAAAGTAACGAAAATTAGGGAAGGGGCAAGGGGGAGTGGAAGAGGGGAAGAGGGGAAGAGGGAGGGGGAGAGGGAAAGAGGGAGGGGAGAGGGAAAGAGGGAAGGGAAGAGGGAAAGAGGGAGGGTGGAGAGGGAAAGAGGGAGGAGGTGAGGGGAGATGGAGTGGGAAAAGGGGGAGGAAGATGGATAAGGAAGAGAGGGCAAGGAGAAAAGTGGAGGCCTATGGAGTCTAAGAGAAGAAAATGAGGGGAAAAGGGGAGAAGGAGAAGTGGAAAGACGAAAGAATAAGAGAAAGAAGGGTAAACGGAAAGAGGAAGAGAGCAACCCCCCTCCCCCCACCCCACCACCCACCACACCCCCAAATCGAGCACACTTGTCCCCTCAGCCCCACGAAGGTCGTAAATCGGCACTGACACGAAATTCTTGTAGTTATTAACCTTTACCATGAGGGGCCGTCGTTCCCCCTTAAACATCCGGGGCTTAGACGCACTCTCACGATCTTTTCCTTCTCTCTCTTCGCTCTCATATTTTCTTCTTATTTCTTTTGGGTTATGTATATATATATATATATATATATATATATATATATATATATATATATATATATATATATATATATATATATATATATATATATATATATACATACATATATACATATATAAACATACATATAGAGATAGATAGATATATGGCTAAAAATATAGATAATTACATATATATGGATATATATTTATGAATTTATATGTATACAGAGAAAATGATGGATAGAAAAAAAGAGAGACAAAGAGAGAGAGAGAGAAGTGGAATGAAAGAGATAAATCATTGCAAGCTCCACGAACGAGACTCATCCAAGGAGGGCGAGAGAAAGGCGGGCGGAGCGAGAACCAGCGCCCCCCCCCCCCCCCCCCCTCTCTCTCTCTCTCTCTCTCTCTCTCTCTCTCTCTCTCTCTCTCTCTCTCTCTCTCTCTCTCTCTCTCTCTCTCTCCCTCCCTGAGCACCTTACACAGCTCTCTCTTGAGTAAGGTTCAAGAATTCCTTAATGGGTAATCACTCTGGCCTTGTCTTCTCTCTGGGCTTGGGGAGGGTTGGGGGGGTGGGGGGTTCATGGGGTATAGGGGATGGGTGGGGGTGGAGAGGGGGTGGGTGGGGGTGGAGAGGGGGTAGGTGTGGGGTGGTAGGGGGGTAAGTAAGTTTATATGGACAGGGGGGAAGGATATATTTTGCGAAAAGGGGAGGAAGTGTTAGGTAGGGAAATGAGAGGGGACAGGGGGAGGGAAGGAGAGAGAGAGAGAGAGAGAGAGAGAGAGAGAGAGAGAGAGAGAGAGAGAGAGAGAGAGAGAGAGAGAGAGAGAGAAAGATAGAAAATGCAGTCACAATAAAACCAAGAATCATAATCACACCACATACAACTTACACAAAACATTAGTCGGTATCCCCGCCCTCCCCCCGCAAAAAAAAAAATAGATAAGTAAAATTAAATGAAACAAACAAATAAATAAAAAAGCCTCCAAGAGAAACACATACTCACCTAAAACTCACCTTGAACCGCCGAAAAACAGGTGAAACATTTCCCTTCTCATTTCCGTCACTAATGATCTAAAACTCATCTAATTTACCTGTTCACTGCTTGCCTCTTGAGTCTTCTCTTTCACTAATTACGTTGCATGCATTCACTTTATTTTAATTACCTTTTTGGAAGCTTCTGTTTGTTATTTTTGATGGTGAATGTGGTGAGTACTGAGAGAATGATAATAGCAATGATGGCAGCCATAATAATGATGATACAAAAACTACAATAATAATAAAAATGATATTGATAATAATGATAGTGATAATAATAATAATAGTAGTAACAATAAGGATAATAATGACAGTGATAATGATAATATTAATAGTAAGAATAAGGATAATAATAATAATGATAATAATAATAATAATAATAATAATGATATAGATAATAATAATAATGATAATAATAATAATAACAATAATAATGATAATGACAATAATAATTATGATAATAATGATGATGATAATAATGATAATGATAACAATAATAATGATAATAATGATAATAATAATGATAATGATAACAATAATAATGATAATAATGATAATAATAATAATGATAATGAAATTATCATTATTACCAACATCATTATCATATCATTAACGTCACACATCCTTCCTTATTATTCACCGTCTCCTAATCATTCTAATTCCATTTTCCGTTCCCTCGTCATCAAGTGCTTAGGCCTTTTCTCATTTATTCAACCCTTCCATCCATCTCCTTATTTTTTCGGGCTAAGAAAAAAAAAAGGGTTGACACAGTGTTAATTATATATGAGACCATTTACGGGAATGTCTCCTTGTCGTTTTTTAAGTCTTCAAAAAATATGTTATTCTATTTTATTTTATTATTTAGCTGTGCTTGTTTGTTCGGCAGATTATTTAAATATTTATTTCTTTATTTGCTATTATTGTTTTTCTTGGGGGGGGGGGGGGGTAGGTTAATTGATTTAATTCAATTGTAAAATTATTCATGTACGTGACTATTTATCAATATATATATTCGTATATGTATTTACATTTTTTTTTCTGTTTCTTATTCTATTTATCATTACTGTTGTTTGAAATATGTAAGGTCGATTAATCATAAGCTTAAAGTGAATAATTATTTATAAACTTTCTCAATCCCTTTGGGCACAAAATGGAGGTTCCTGTTTACACAAAATGAAAAATGTCTATCTTCTTATCCTCTCATCTAAGAATGATTTATGTTTTCTCTTTTTTTCTTTCTTCTGTCTTTATTCCCTCTTTTCGCTTCTACCGGCTATCCCTCCTCTTCGTTTTTCTTTTTGGTATTTTCTATCTCCAGTCTTTATTCTCATGTCTTCATATTCCTCTTCTTCGCCCTCTTCCCTTTCTCTCTCCGCCACATTCTTTTCCTCCTCCCTTCATTCTCCATTCTTTCTTCTCCTCCTCTTCCTCCTCTCCTTCCCTTTTCGCCCTAATTCTCTTCTCCTTCCTCCTCTTCCTCCTATTCTCCCCTCATCATTCCCACTCCTCCACTTCGCTTTCCATCCTTTCTCCTCTTCCTCCCTCCCTTCACCCTCCATCCTTCCTCCCCTTCCTCCTTCTCCTCCTCCTCCTACTTCGCCCTCCATCCTTCCTCCCCCTCCTCCTTCTCCTCCGCCTCCTTTCGTCAGCAATTTCCCATTTCTACTCAAGAGCTGACGGTGAAGACCCAAAAGATATATGTCTTGGAAACGTCTTTAGCAAAAACAAATACGTTGGGATATATGCCAAGTGGCGAGGAAAGAGAAAAAAAAAGAAAAAAAAGAAAAAAAATGGAGGAGGGTGAGGGGCTAGGTGGGGGTTAGGGGGTTGGGGGTAGAATAAAAAATGTGGGAGGGTGGGGGCTAGGTGGGGGTTAGTGGAGGTTGGGGGTTGGGGGTAGGGGGGTAGGGGGGGCAGGAAGGGGGTATAAGACAGTTTAGAAGATTTAATTACATAAACGAAATTAAAGTTGGTAATGGTGTTTTGAAATATTGCTCAGTGCATAAAGGGAAATGGCTGGAGTAGGGATATGGAGAGAGAGAGAGAGAGAGAGAGAGAGAGAGAGAGAGAGAGAGAGAGAGAGAGAGAGAGAGAGAGAGAGAGAGAGAGAGAGAGAGAGAGAGAGAGAGAGAGCGGAAATTAAATGAAGAAGAAGGAGGCATTGGTACACAGACGCAGAAAACAAAGAATGATATTCCAAAAAATTATTATACACAAGATTACACTAAAATAAAAAATAAAAAAAGTAAATAAACATATAGATAAAAAGATTTTCCAAAAATTCGCAAATAAATATATAGATAAAAAGGTTTTCCAAAAAAATCGAAATCCTCTCAAAAAAAAAAAAAAAAAAAAAAAAACTACAAGAACACACGACAGAAAAATACCCCCGGTCGATGCCTCAACCTCGACCCCGCGTCAACCCTTCGCCAACCCCGAAATAGATCACCGCTATCAAGACCTTTGGCGCGGCCGTCGGGATCAGCATGCAAATTATCCCCTCTTAAATAGCGGCCGGATAATCACGATGATAAATGACGCTGATATAGTGACACTGTAACTCCTCTCTACAAAGGAAGACTTTGACATAAACATATATATATATATACTGTGCCTATACGCACACTTAAAGTCACAAAGACCCATATATGCATGTATATATATATATATATATATATATATATATATATATATATATATATATATATATATATATATATATATATATATATATATATATATATATATATATGTATATATATATATATATATATATATATATATATATATATATATATATATATATATATATATATATATATATATATATATATATATATATATATATATATATAAACAACACACACACATAGTTATATACACAATTAATTGTATTCACAAAATCAATTCAGTCCCTTTGCGTCTGCAGAACTTGAGTCATAAAATTCCCACAGCAAAAGACAGCGCATAAAAGTCCGCAAAGTTCCCGGCGATTCCCCGGCGCCGACAGCGGCTATCACTTGGCCAATCGTTTAAAAGAATCAAACCATTTAAGGAAAGGTTGTCGATTCCATAAGCCGCGGCTCCTCCTCCTTGACGGATTCGTGTGTATTCCTCCGTTTATATTTTATTCTCTTCTTTTTCTTTTATTTTTCCTTCTTCCTCGTGGCGCAAGATCGAATTAATTAGATATTACGGATCTATATAAAGAAGGAAAGATATGAAAAGGGAGAAATTAAGACACGATTTCAGCGAGAAAGACAAATCATCCGAAGCGCTGTAGTTAAGCGAGGTCTCCGAGGCAGCTGAACATCGCCGCCGCCGCCCTCCCATTTTGTCTTCCCGGGACGTCGTGGCGGGTGGGCGGCCGGAGGGGGGGAGTGGGCGGCCGGAGGGGGGGAGTGGGCGGCCGGAGGGGGTGGGGAGTGGGCGGCCGGAGGGGGTGAGTGGGCGGCCGGAGGGGGGGGGGGAGTGGGCGGGAGGGAGACGGAGGAGAGGGAGAGAGGGATGGCCGGGGAGGGCGGAGAGGCGAGAGAGTGAGGAGAGGAGGAGGCTGGTCGGGGGGGCGTCGCTCCTGCCTTGCCTCCTCGCTCTCCTCCATCCTCTCGGCCTCTCGCGCTCTCTCCTCTCCCGCGCGCTTTTCCTCTACTCTCTCTCTCTCTCTCTCTTTTCTAATTCATATTTCTCTTTGATATCTATACCTTCTCTCTCTCTCTCTCTCTCTCTCTCTCTCTCTCTCTCTCTCTCTCTCTCTCTCTCTCTCTCTCTCTCTCTCTCTCTCTCTCTCTCTCTCTCTCTCTCTCTCTGTGTCTGGCTGTTGCACTCTTCCTCTCTCTCTCTCGTATCTTTCACCAGCCCCCGTTTCCACATCTCGTACCTCATTCCCTCTATTTTTAAACGCACTTGGCCCTTCTCTCTCTCTCTCTCTCTCTCTCTCTCTCTCTCTCTCTCTCTCTCTCTCTCTCTCTCTCTCTCTCTCTCTCTCTCTCTCTCTCTCTCTCTCTCTCTCCCTCACTCCTCAAAACCAAGATACAAAGAAAAAAAAAAGAGAAGACAAGAGAGAGAGAAAAAAGGAAAGCCAACGCAAACACCAACAAAACAAAAACAAACAGATAAATTACAACTATTCCGCATTCTTTCTTATCCATCCATCTCCTTCTCTGCGCAAAATTAGAAGTCGTGTTTATTCGTTGGGGGAGATTTTGACTTGATAAGCTATTATCACGAAAGAAGAATTAATGGAATTGAGATGATGAGCAGTCTCGCCTTCAAACCCAGGCTGAGGGAGTCGGGGCCAGCACACCCAGACTAAATGGGTTTATGGCTGTTTGGATTGTGTATAAATGGACGTGTGTGTATGTGCATATATTTGCTTACATCTAGCGCATGTGTTCAGCGCAATGAGTATGTGATTATCTATATCCATACGCGTATACAGTTTTAAAACTTATTTATCTATTCATTTATTTATATATTTATCTATTAATTTTCCTGTCTATCTGTGAATTAATATATATATATATATATATATATATATATATATATATATATATATATATATATATATATATATACATATATATATATATATATATATATATATATATATATATATATATATATATATATATATATATATTTATATATATATTTAAAGATATAAATATAAATATAAATATAAATATAAATAAATAAATAAATATCTATATATATATTTATATATATATTTATAGATATAAATATAAATATAAATATAAATATAAATATAAATATAAATAAATAAATAAATACATATATACGTATATATTTATATATATATACATATATATATATATATATATATATATATATATATATATATATATTCATATAAATACATATATATACATATATATATATACATGTATATACATATATATATACGCATAAACATATATATACATATATATATATATAGATATATGTATATATATATATATATATATATATATATATAAATATATATATATATATATATATATATATATATATATATATATATATATATATATATATATATATATATATATATATATATATATATATATACATATATATATAAATATATATATATACATATATATATATATACATACATATACATACATACATATATATATATATATATATATATATATATATATATATATATATATATATATATATATCTATATATATGTAAATATATGTGTGTGTGTGTGTGTGTGTATACACATACATATATAAATAGATACATATATATATACATACATACACACACACACACATATATATATATATATATATATATATATATATATATATATATATATATATATATATATATATATATATATATATATATATACATATATGTATATATATATATATATATATATATATATATATATATATATATATACGTAAATGTTTTTATATATATATATATATATATATATATATATATATATATATATATATATATATATATATATATATATATATATATATATATATATATATATATATATATATATACATACACACACATACAAAATAATCATCACACAGTAAACTCAATTTAGATGTACATGCAGTATGTGTGATATTATATATAAGCCCACAATATGAGGTGTGATATTAATAAATAAACATTACTGTATGAGATTACGTAGCCGGCCTTATAAATCATGGCAAAAATGATCAGAATGAAATATGTGTTGTTGATAAGACACTGGAAGTCAGCTGGCGAACGGAGGGGGGGGGGGAGGGGGGCTGTCGGTGGAGGGGGAGGGGTCCAAAGGGGGAAATGGGAGGTGAGGGGGGAGAGGGGGATGGAGGGAGAGAGAGGAAGAGGGAAGAAGAGGGGATAGATGGAGGGAGAGAGGGAGCAGAGGGGGCAGGGAGAGGAGAACTAGAGAGAGAGAAGGGGAGAATGGAGGGGATGAGTGGAGAGAGAGAGAGATGGGGGGAAGGGGAACGAAGGAGGAGGGGAGAGAGAGGGAGAGGCGGAGGGTGTTAATACAAGCTGGAGGGTCATCCACCACCATTCCTCCCCCTCTGCTCCCTCAGCACCACCGCCAACTTTCAAACTACTTATCGTCAACAAACTTTGCTACATTAATCATATTTTATCCTCACCGGAGAAAAAAGATATCAGCCATTTAGAAGCCTCGAAGAATTAAAAGATTGCAAACTTAATACCTAAGTCATGGATCACGAGCCTACTAACTTATTTTCACTCTTGTAGCAGCCCCCGTCCGCAACTTTATCGCAAAGAGAGAGAGAGAGAGAGAGAGAGAGAGAGAGAGAGAGAGAGAGAGAGAGAGAGAGAGAGAGAGAGAGAGAGAGAGAGAGAGAGAGAGAGAGAGAGAAAGAAAGAAAAAAAACCAGACATATCCACACTCCTCTTAAGTGCTACACGCTCCTTCTTCTTTCTCCCCCAAAGATCGAGGAAATAACAAACAGAAATAGAATAAATAAGAAAGGAGAGAGAGAGAAAAAAAAACAAGATAAGCAAAACACGAAAACCCTCACGTTGCGGAGAAAGAGGAATGTGTAGAAAATCTATGCCGAGGCTTTGGGAGCAACACCACCACTGGCCATTGCTGTAAAATATGGTGTCTTCACAAGGCCAGTTATAGCCTATCAGCTGGAACGATTGTCTTTATAGATCTGGGGCTATTGAAACACATTCTCCCCTCCCCCCTTGTCCTCCTTTCCCCCTATCCAACCCCCCCCCCCCCTCTCCCTCATTTTGAACTTACTTACAGAGCGACATCATAAAGTTGGAAATTGTAAACACCTTTCTTTTCTTTCTCCCGCTCTCCCTCTCTCTCTTTCGTATTTACGATCGGAATAGATATGTTTTGCTGTACTATTTCTCTCTTCTTCCTATTCCCTATTTCTCTCTCCCTCAACGACATACGATCAAGGAGCTGGACGGGTTGAACCGCGGCTCTGGTAGCACTGCACCTCGTCTTACAAGTTCATTTGGCAACACTCGGACAGAATCAAACATGCCATCATACACAAACCATCCTTAAATGTCTCCTCCCTTCTCCCTCCCTCTCCCTCCCCACACACTGATCTTCAGCTGTTGTTTATCGCCAATATATATTCTCATCCACAAGATCACAGCCGTCTTCCGTGCGTGCGGCGAACACCCTTATAAGACGTAGCGGAGACGAAATACCGAGCGCGGCGGCCACCTCCGTCTTCGGGGCCGCAGCGCGCACTCCGCTTGTCTTTTTTTGTTTTTGTTTTTGTTTGAATCGCTGTTCTTTCGTTTTTTTCTTGTTGAGGATGTTGTTGTTGTTGTTATCTTGACAATTTCATTATATATAAGTTTATAGATCTTAGAAGAATGACTGATTTTGTTTTTTAGACTTTTATCTAACGCGCGTTCGTCGAGACCCAAACAAACGCGATCTGGAAAGCGCGCGCGTCCTTCTCCGGGGCTTCCATTCCTTCGAGAATAGATAAAGCAAAAAATGATTAAGAAAAAACGAAAGGAAGCAGAATGAATATATGATTTTTTTGAGAGAAAGGGGGAGGAGAGGAGGAAGAAAAGTGTAGGCGGCCCCTCAGCAAAGTAATATAAGCGCTCTACGCTGCCAAGACACGGCCGCCGCTGTGACAATCGCTTATCTAGCAGATTTACGAAGCGAGTCCTGAAAATACGACCTTTTGGGAGAAGAGAGGAATCGAACGGGGGAGAGAGAGAGGAAAAAAAATACAGAGCGAGATAGATTGAACAAAAAATTAGAATGGAAGAGAAACAGCGAAAGGGGAGTAAAAGGAAGACTTAACGGGAGGAAGCGGGGAAAAAAATAAATAGAAAAATAGAAATACATCGTTCCCGCTACGTCTCGGTACGTCAGCGCTCAACGTCATCCATCTACAAATACATCTCGCTACCCTCACCTACAGAGGCCTAAAAAAAAAATTCTTCTAGAGAAACGATTTTAAAAAGGAGACTTGAAGGGAAGAAGTGCAAGAAGCAATAAATAAAAAAGAAAGAAAAAAAATACCACATGGTTCTCGACACGTCTCGGTACGTCGGCGCTGTACGTCTTACGTTCAAAATTACGTCTTCTTGTCCCTTACCCGCCTCGGCCTAAGAAAACACCATTCTTCTTAGAGAAATTATAAAAAAGCAAAAAAATAAAAAAGATACATAAAAACATAGACACAGACCTCTCTGTTATCGACACGTCTCGACACGTCGGCGCTGTACGTCTTACGTCCAAAATTACGTCTCCTTGTGCCTTACCTGCCTCGGCCTAAGAAGATTTGGTTCCTCGGGGGCGTCGGGGGACTCGGCGCCGCGACCCTCTGAGCGAGTTTATTCCGAATTCCGAGACCAAACTTTGCCGTATTACGAAATTACGAAAGCTAATGAAATTTGGGCCGAAAGCGTCACGTGACTGGCAAATACATTCGGAATAAAAAATAAAAACAGTAAAGGAAAAAAAAAAGGAGGAGAGGAAATAGAGGAAATGAAGTGAAGATATGAAGAAGGAGAGAGAGAGAAGGGGAAAATATGAAAATATCAAAGAGGATAGAAGATGGAAAAGAAGTAATAATGATATTATCGATCTCTGTTATGGATTTCTATAAGGGAGATTTTTTTTTCTTTTTTTTTTTATAATTTGTGAAGTGAGATAATAAAAATTATTATGGTTATCCCTATAACAACAACAAAAACAACAGTGATACCAGCATAGATTATAATAATAATTATAATGATAATAACAATAACAATAATAATCATAATGACAAGTATGATGAGAGTAATTATTAGAATGATAATAATAATATTAATAATAATAATAATAATAATAACAAAACAACAACAATAATAATAATAACAGTAATAACAATAACAATAATAATAATAATAGTAATAATAATAACAGTAATAATAATTACCAATACTACTACTTTAGTAATGATAATGATAATAATAAGAATTATCGTAATAATTATAATGATATTATAACAATGATAATAATGATGATTATTTTACAACTACTAATAATGACAACAATAATAAAAATGATAACAATAATAATAGTAATAACAATAATGATAACAGTGATAATGTTCATAACAGTAAGAAATCTGATAATAAAAATAATAATGATAATGATAATAATAACAATAATGATAATAATAACAACAATCATAATAATAACAATAATAAAAATAATAACAATAATAATGATAATAGCAATAATAATAATAGCAATAATACTACTACTAATGATAATGATAATAATAACAATAATAATAATAATAACAATAATAATAATAATATTGATAATAATAATGATAATAATTATAATAATAATGATAATAATAATAATAACGGATAATAAAACAATATCAGCAGCATCAATAATAATACTAATGATAATCATAACAGTATCGGTAATAATAATGATAATTATTATTATTGTATTTTTATTAGCTTCATTATCATCGTCAACATAATCGTATCAATATTGAATATTTTGTTGCTGTTATTATTTACGATCTATATTAATCACATAATTTTAAAGATATTTTCCAGCTATAATTTTCAACATTTTTCAAGAATTATCAAAAGCAGTGGAAACTCGGCCCCATTTTTTCTTATCATCACTTATACGAATGCTAATATTCGTAGAATTGATTACCATGCCAATTAGAATTGATTCTAATGGCGTAATGAACCATTTAGTATTCAAATTGGGGTCATTACGAAAACGAATATTTAGTCTGCTTAATCATAAAAGTTAATAGCATCCAAGTTTATGTATTCACACAGACACAGACACACACACACACACATATTTATACATGTGTGTGTGTGTTTCTATGTATATATATATATATATATATATATATATATATATATATATATATATATATATATATATATATATATATATATGTATATTATGTATATTATATATATATATATATATATATATATATATATATATATATATATATATATATATATATATATATATATATATATATATATATATATATATATATATATATATACATATATATATATAAACACACACACACACACACATGTGTGTGTGTATTTCCGCTTCCAGTTTATAAAGGTTTTCATATACCGTCTTTCTTGAAGTTGAAGTTGAAATTGAAAAAAAATGGACAAAATAAAAGACGAATGACACACACACATACAAACACAAAACTGACGAACGAGAAACGACCAATAATCCAAAATTCGAAAGAGACGACGAACACGAATTTCGTCCGAAAGGAGAACGCAGAGAGTCTAGGCTAATCTACACAGGGGCTGAGCAATTGTCTCAATGCATGACTAACGCCTTCGACTTCCACGTTTTGAAGGTTAGTGGATGGATCTCGCGGGAAAGCGACGGGGAATAGGGAGGATGAGAGGATGGAGGAAGAGGGAGAAAATGGAAGAGAAAGAGGAGGATGAAGCAGGAGGTAGAAGAAGGAGAAGGTGGAGGTAGAGGTGGAGGAGGAAGAAGAAGGGGATAAAGGTGTAGGAGGAGGAGGGAGATCAAGGTGGAGGAGGAGGAGGAAGAGCAGAAAGGAACAGGACGAAAAGGTGGAAGTAGAAGAAAAGGAGGAAAATACGATTATCGTAGAGAAAACAAGTGGAAGAAGAGAAACGGTGATAATGCAGAAAGAAAAAGAAGAGGAATAGGAAGTAGAGGTGGCTGCTTTAGAGGAGGAGAAAGAGGAAATAGTGGAGGGGACGCAGGGAATCGGACGAGGGAACTGGCTGGGAGAGGAGGTGGGGGGAGGGAGGGAGGGGGAGAGGGGAGAGCGGAGAGGAGGGGTCTCAGTGGGCGTAGGAAGGGAGGGGGAGAGGGGAGAGGGGGGTCTCAGGGCGGAGGGAGAGGGGGGGGGGAGAGGGGGAGGGGCTTTGTGGTAGGCCAGCGCGGGAAGGAATATATGTTGGTCGGCCGAGATGGATGAGGGATGTGTACTTTTTCTTCGTTGTTTTACTTCTCTTGTTTTGCGTCTTTACCGTCATTCTTATTGCTTTTCCTTATCTATCATCGCAGAGAATTTAATCCCAACCTCACGATACTATAGCATATCCACCAAAAACTACTCATCAACGCGAATATAAAAAGAAAAACAAAAATAAACACAGACCTCACCCTAATCAAAGATGGCCGCCGCCCTAGTCCTTCTTATCAACAAACACCCCGAAAGATATCGAAGGAAACATGATTTTCGTTCAACGAGGAGCTAATTGAATTGAACAAGACTTGAGTTATGAACAGATCCTCCGCCCCCCTGCCCCCCAACCCCCCTCCTTCTCTTGCCTATCGTCTTCAACTTCAGTTTGAAGTTACCGCACCAGACTTTCCTCAAATACCACATCCTTGCTGAGGTTAGCTTCAAAAAAAAAAAAAAAAAAAAAGGGAGGGAATTTTTGATGATGTATTTCCTTGTGTGTCGATAAAAGGTGGACGAAGATCCTTGTATGAATATTTATAAGTAATTATATATTTTTCTTCTTCGAGCAATCGATTCAATTCGATAAAGAAAGAAGAAAAACAGCAGAAGAGAAAGAAATAGATGATAATAAACACACCAGGAGGTAATAAACACAACCATCCTCCTCTTATATGAACACGCAAGCACAAAAAAGGAATAAACCAGAATAAAAAGGGAATCTTGATAACCATCACCACCGAGACATAAAACCAAACAAGATTTTTATTTTCTCTCCCAATTCTTTATCATGGCGGCCCCTTAGCTGGACGCTCGAACGAGACAGCAAATAAATCTCCGGAAACGTGTAATATTACGTCTACAGCCCCCAATTAGATCCTCCATAATCTTTGCTAGGCCTGCGCCCCCCAGATAGGCCTATGCTTCAACTAGGCCTAGGAGGAGCCCCGCACAAAGCAAAAGTTTCTGGGCCTAAGCAAAGGAATCACTCATCGGTCACGGAAGCATTGCCGGACTTCTCCCAATGCTTTAGTTTTTGGCTTGGGCTTCGCGTTACGAAATTGTGAAGGATGATCAATAAATAAAATCAGTGGATTCCAAAAAAAAATAATAGTAATAATTTGAGAGAGAAAAAGAAAAGATACGTTATCATCATTATTAGCAATATAAGTTTCTATCATTATTATCATTATCGTTTTTATCATTATTATCATTGGTATTATTATCCTCATCATTATTATTATTATGAAGATTATTATCATTGTTATAATTTTTTGTCGTTATTACTACTGTTAAAACTATCATCATTGTGATTAAATATCACTGTTATTTTTATCGTTACTATTATTGCCATCATCATTATCCTTAGTATCGCAATCATTATCATCATACAAACCAATATCCTTTTCCTCCTTCTCCTCCTCCTCCTTCACATTCCCCTTCCGAAAGAGACAAAGAGATACACGGAATTAAAACAACCGCCGTAAAGAAAGAGGTGTGAAGAAAGCGAAAAGAGAGACAGGATAACGCACGACTCCTGTTCCTGTGCTGTTTAACATTATAGATCGCGAAAGACGGTGAGGTCACCTTAGATTTTCTTGAAATTTCCTTTTAAAATCCTGCGAGACGTTCTTTATGAGGATGGGGCTGTGTTTTTGTTTGTTTTCTTTGTTTGTTGTGTGTTGTGTTGTTTGTTTTTTGTTATTGTTGTTTTTGTGATTGTGGTTAGTTATAGGATAGTAAGGATTTATATATTTTTTTCTTTTATTTTATAAGGTAGAAATGATTCATATTTTTTATTTTATAAGGAAGAAATTATCATTTTTTCTATATGGTAGAAATGATTTTATTTTATTTTTTTACAAAGTAGAAATGATTTTTATTTTTTTATTTATCTATTTATTTATTTATTATTATTATTATTATTATTATTATCTTTTTACAATTCTAGGAGCTTGCTGGTTTAATTATCTGTGCAAACTCGAGACGAAAAAAAAAATCTTTCTCTTTCTCTCTTAAACTGACATTCACTTTTTTCGTACTTCCTCTTCCCTGAAAAGAAATCGCGAAGTAAAATATCCGGTTCGAAGAAGAAGAATCCAACAAATTCAAATTTTCTTCTTACCTCCCCCCCCCCTCCCCCTCCCCCACAATCCTCACTCCTACAGACACCACCTCAACACCCACTCCCCCCCAAACCCCCTCTCCCTACCCCTCTCCTAGCGAGTCTCATACACTCCTCCCCCTGTCTCTTGCTTCCTGCCCCCTCCCCACCCCCACCCTCCTGTCTCTCGCTCCCTGTCCCCTTCCCCTTGCCGCTTCCCTCTTGCCCCCTGCCCCCCCTTTTCCTCCTTCGTGCCCCCCCCCATCCCCCCATCCCCCCATCCCCCCATCCTTGCTCCGCCCACTCCCACTCCCCTGAAGTTACATTCATGAATTTCAGCGTCGTAATGAAAACCATTGTGTCAAAGAAACAAAAAGTGACACAGGAAAGACCGGAGGGGGGCGCGGGGGTGGGGGGGGAGGTGTTGGTGAAGGGGGGGGGGTTAGGGGGGGAAAGGAAAGGGGTCGGAGTGAAAAAAGGAGGAGGGGGAAAGAGGGAGGAAGAAGGAAATTTAAAGAGAGAGGGGGGGAAAGATACGTACATAAGTAGCCAGAGAGAGAGAGAGAGAGAGAGAGAGAGAGAGAGAATGAGAGAGAAAGAGAGAGAGAGAGAGCGGAGCGAGCGAGAGAGAGAGAGAGAGAGAGAGAGAGAGAGAGAGAGAGAGAGAGAGAGAGAGAGAGAGAGAGAGAGAGAGAGAAAGAAAGAAAGAAAGAGAGAGAGAGAGAAGACTGAACAGAGAAGAAAGAAGAGAAAGAGAGAAATCCAAAGAAAAGAAAACAGAATGAAAAGAAGAAAGAAAAGGAAAGCGAGTGAGCTACAGAAAAAAAGAGGGAGAAGGAGGGGGACGAGGAGGGAGAGAGAGAGAGATAAAAAAAAAAAAAAAAAAATACGGAAGGGACAGAAAAAAATCTTAGGTATTTGCATTAGGAATCAAGGGTGGTGAGACTTATTTGACAACGGGAGAAATATTACTCGAGCTGTAAGAGAGATAGCCTTCTTAAGGAAAATTGAAAATAGAGGGGGGAAGAGCGCGCCGTTAACCCTCTCCCCCCCCGCTTCCCCCATCTTTCCTTCTTCAACCCCCCCCCCCCTCCTCACACACACGTCGCACCGCCCCCCCCACCCCCACCCCGATTCGTTCCTTCTTCAACCCCCCACGTCGCTCCGCCCCCCCCCCACCCCCACCCCCCTTCACGGAGCGCGGGCTGACGCCGACGGAAGCGAAGGGCGAGGGCGGGGTAGCTAAGGAGGGAGGTGATGAGGATATATTTTGTTGATATTTTTTTAATAGTCGTCGTCACCATCGTCATCATCATCATCACCGTTATCATTATTATTATCATTAACATCATCATCATCATCATCATTATCATGAACATCATCACCACCATCATAATCATTATCTTCATCATCCTTATTATCAACATCATCATCATCATCATCTTTCTTGTCCATTCCTTTAATTTTGTTTTCTTCATCTCCTCCTTTGTTTAAATTCCCCTTTTGACTTCCTCCTATTTTTTTATTATTCTTATTTTTTAAGATGTCGGTTAAAAATGTTAGAAACGAAGATTTTGAATGATATATTAACTATAGTAATGGACTTGGTTAGCCGCAGGAACTCGCCGCATGGAGGGAAAGGGAACAAGAAAAAAAAAAGAAAAAAAGAGGAAGAAGAAGAAAAAAAAGAGAGAGTGGGAAGGAGAGACCAATAAAAAAGGGAGATGGGGCAATTAGGGAGCGTACTTTATTCAGTGAAGGAGAGAGAGAGAGAGAGAGAGAGAAGAGAGAGAGAGAGAAAGAGAGAGAATGTATAAGAATATAGGAGAAGGGAAAAAACACAGAGACGGGAGAAGGGGATGAGAAAGCGAAGGAAAAGGAGGAGGAAGAAGAGTCAATAGAAGGAGGAGACGGAGAAGAAGAAAAAAAAACGAGAAACAGAAGGTATAAGATGAGATTGAAAAGAAAGAGAAAGAAGAGAATAAGATAGAGAAGAAAGAGAAGCAAGATAATAAGATAGAGTAGAAAGAGAAAGAAGAAAATAAGACAGAGAAGAAAGCAAAAAAAAAAAATAATAATAATAAAAGATAAGATAAACAAGAAAGAGAATAATAATAAGAATAAGAAGGGAGGAGCCAGAAACCTCCCCCCTCAACCCCTCCCCCACCCCACCCCCCACCCGGTCCTCCACCACAGCGAAGACACATCCCAAGAACATGATTTGCACCACCGCCCGTCTGGTTACCATCAGGGGTCTGGCTCGGCTCTTCGCGGTGTTGCACAGGATACGTTGCAACAGCCAGCTCGATATGCGTGCAAGAAGAGGCCAGGGAGGCGAGAGAGGGAGGGAGGGGGAGGCGAGAGAGGGAGGGGGAGGAGAGAAGGAGGGGGAGGCGAGGGGGAGGAGAGAGGGAGGGGGGAGGCGAAAGGGAGGGAGGGGGAGGCGAGAGAGGGAGGGGGAGGCGAGTGGGAGGGAGGGGGAGCGAGAGGAGGGAGGGGGAGGCGAGAGGGAGGGGGAGGCGAAAGAGGGAGGGGAGGCGAGAGGGAGGGAGGGGGAGGCGAGAGAGGAGGGGGGGAGGCGAGAGGGAGGTGGGGGGAGGCGAGAGGGAGGGAGGGGGAGGCGAAAGAGGGAGGGAGGGGGAGGCGAGAGGGAGGGAGGGGGGTGAGCTCCTTCAGGGGGACGTTTTCGGTTGAATGTGGATTTGTGTATTATAATCATTATTATTATTATTGTTATTATTGTTATCATTTTTGTTATGATCATCATAATTATAATTATTATTGGTATTATCATTATCATTATTATTACAATTATTACTATTATCATTATTAGTATTATCACTATCATCATTATTACTATTACTATTATCATTATTACTATTATTATTATCATTGTTATTATTATCACTATCATCATGATTACTGTTATCATCAACATTATTATCATTTTCATTACCATCATTACTATTACTATTATTATTATATTTCCTTATTTCTTGATCTTTCTATCTTTTTTTTTTTATCTTTCTTGCGGTCGGTTATACATATATATTTTTTCACCTTTTATTAATTTATGAATTTATTTAATTTTTTCTCATTATCTCTTCACATCCGTTATAGAAGACTGGCTTGATACCCATTACATTTTGCACTCGGGAGTCAACAATGTGTGTCTTTAACCCGTTTCTGGAATGAGAAGAAGTTCATTTCGGGGTTAATGGCAGCCTCGTTTCTTGTCGCGAGGTACGTTGCAACCGCGAGTTACGTTTTTGGGGCAATGTTGCGAAGAGGATTCATTGCAACGAACGTATATCATAAAGAACGTTTTTTTTTTTTTTTTTTTTTGCTTCTCTCTCTTTCAAAGCAAGATGTTGTTGGGTTTGCACAACTGCAGGGCGTCCTTCCCTTTCGGTTATTTTCATTATTTATTGTTATTAATGTTATTATCATTATCTTTTTATTTTTATTATTTTTTTATTGTTATCTCTTTTGTCGGAAACGTTTTGATGATACAGAATGGCTTATGATTATTCGCGGGTGGTTGACGTTGGTCTTAATGAGTTGCCTCTATGATGTAAAACGTTTTTACCGAACGTTTGGGGTCCCTTTGATGATGGAAAATGGGCGCTTAATGATTGCGCTTACTTATTTTTGTTCCTTTTGTAAATTAAAAAAGAGGAGGTTGAAGGAGGAGGAAAAGGAAGAGGAGGAGGAGGAGGAGAAGAAAGTATACAAGTGTCTCCTTCATCTTAATGATTGCACTTACTTATTTCTGTTCCTTTTTTTAATTAAAAAAGGCGAACAAAAAAAAACAAGAGGAGGCTGAAGGAGGAGGAGAAAGTGTCCAAGTGTCTCCCTCATCTCCTTCCTCTTCCCCCCATCGATCGTGCAAGTGACAGCGCCTTACAAGCCTCACACTATAAAAGATAGTTCATTTCCTGTTGTTGTGTAACCCTGGCAAAGGTTCACAGATTTCAGGCCGCCTCTGCCTATTTCCGCGTGACAGTCCAATTTTTGTGGGGTCCGGTCTAATTTCTTGCTTCGTCTCGCCCTGTCCCCCTCTACCCTCGCTCTTTCTCTCCTCTCTCTCTCTCCTCTCTCTGTCTCTGTCTGTCTGTCTGCGTCTCTCTTTCTCTCCTCTCTCTGTCTCTGTCTGTCTGTCTGTCTCTCTCTTTCTCTTATCCTCACCGTCTATTATCTTCACTTTCTTGTCTCCTCTTTCTCCTTCTCCCTCTCCGTTATATCTTCTCCTTTTACCTACTCTCCGCTCTTTGCTCCTCTTTTACCATCTCCCTTCCTTACTCCGTCCTTCTTCCCGTTACTCCCCTCCCCTTTCCCATCCCTCCCGTTCCCTCCCCTCCTTCCTCTTCCACTCCCTCTCTCCTCTTTCCTCCTCCACTTCCCTCCCTCTCCCTCTTCTTCCTCCTCCACTCCCTCACTCCCCCTCTCCTTCCTCCTCCATTTCCCCTCCCTCTCCCTCTCCTTCCTCCCTCCACTTCCCTCCCTCTCCCTCTCTTTCCTCCTCCACTCCCTCCCTCTCCCTCTCCTTTCCTCCACTCCCTCCCTCTCCCTCTCCTTCCTACACTCCCTCTCCCTCCCCCTCCCTCTCCTTCCCCTCCACTTCCCTCCCTCTCCCTCTCCTTCCTCCTCCACTCCAGTCCCCTCCTTCCTCCTCCATTCCCTCCCTCTCCCTCTCCTTCCTCCTCCATTCCCTCCCTCTCCCTCTCCTTCCTCCTCCACTCCCCTCTCTCCCTTTCCCTCTCCTTCCTCCACTCCCTCCCTCTCCCTCTCCTTCCTCCTCCACTCCAGTTCCCTCCTTCCTCCTCCATTCCCTCCCTCTCCCTCTCCTTCCTCCACTCCCTCCTAAACTCCAGCACCGTCCCAGTCCGACAGACTTGGCCTTGTCATACTGCGTTTGTTTACACGAGTCGTAACTCCCGCTGAATGTTTTGCGAATACTCTTATTCCCTCTCCTCTCGCTATTTATGGCTTTTAGTTAAGAACGGAAACAATGCGGGGGGAATTAAAACGTTCGCTTTATATGCTTTATTAATCTGTCCCTTTTTTTTTTATCAGGACGCGTCGGCGCTTTGAGGAAGAAGGAAGAATGAGAACGAGCGATGGCGGTAAAGGTCGAGATTTTCGTCTTGGTTTTTGTCTTATGCTTGCTGTTTTTTGAGAGAAAAAAAATGATAATAGTAAAAGAAATTGAAAGAAAGGAGAGGGTAAAGTAGGAGAGAGAGAGAGAGAGAGAGAGAGAGAGAGAGAGAGAGAGAGAGAGAGAGAGAGAGAGAGAGAGAGAGAGAGAGAGAGAGAGAGAGAGAGAGAAAGACAGACAGAAGAGAGAGGAGGGGATGGGGAGGAGGGAGAGGAAAGAAAGAAAAAAAAAAAGCGAGAAATATCACACCATAAATCCGAACGTAACCTTTGTGTCCTGACCTTAAAGAATGTAAAGACCCCCCCCCCCCCGCCATCTCCTGGTGGCTTGATGGCTTATAATGCTGTTCCGACATGGTATCGGCTCCTTATCTCGGGTCCCGGAGCCTCCCTTATCCGCCCTAAGAGCCAGCGTTGAGGCGTCTGGCTCTTTTCGGGGCCCTAACAAGCCCTCGGGGATAGGCCTCTCCCCCCCTCCCCTCCCCCCTGCCCCAACCCCGCCCCAACCCCCAAGACAAGTGCTTCCTTGGAGCGTGACCGCAACATGAGCAGGTTAACAGCCTCGGAAAGGAAGGATGTGTTTCTACATGCCCCTATACATATATATATATATATACATATATATATATATATATATATTTATATATATATAGATATATATATATATATATATATACATACACATTTTTATGTATAACTATATACAAATATACATGTTTATATGTATATATATATATATATATATATATATATATATATATATATATATATATATATATATATATATATATATATATATATATATATATATATATATATATATTACATGCACACCCACCCACACACAGTGTTTAGGCTTGATCCGAAAACTCTGGGGGAAGGGAGGCCAAGCAGCAAATGGAGGAGAGCGATAGAGGGACCCCATTTTCCCTAGGGGGGGTGGGGGAGAGCAAAAGCATAGGCTTCGGTAGGCAATGTAACCCCCCACCCCCCTCCCATTTCCCATATCAACCCCCCCTCCCCCCCTCTTCTCCCCCCCCCCCACTTTCGGCCCGAGTGTTCCTGACTTCGGTCGATTTGTCTCCTTTTACGATAATTAGCCATCGACTTTGTGCCAGAAATTCGGTAGATAAGAACGCAGCTGCCGTTGTAATTCGGTCCGAGGCCTGATAATCATGTACGGGCCACAAATTGATGTAATTATTTCTTTTTGGTCCTTTTGTCGTCCGTGTTCGGGTTTTTGGTCTTAATTATAGGTAGATATTCCTACTCGGGGACTTCCGGTACGAGGGGAGAGGGCGGCAGGCGAGGGGAAAAGGGGAGAAATGTATAAATAAATAAATAGCGATCCCCATGTGAGCTCAGAGTAAAATGCATATATTCCGGATGTTTGTACTATTAACGTGCATTAGTACACTGAACACTTACGACCCCCAAAATGTGTAGTTTCTTAGGCATTCCTTTTCTTTTTTTCACTCCCTTTTTTACAATTTTTTAAAGCTTTCCTCTCTGTTTCTATTTCTTCTTCTCAATTTCCCGATTTTATTCTGTTGATATATATACATCATGTTTTCTCTAATAGTTTATTCTCTCTCTGTCTCACCCATTTTCCTTTCAGTCTTTCTTCTCCTCCATGCCATCTCCGTTAACATACAATCATCATGTTTTCTCTAACACTCCTTCCTCTTCCCCCTTCCCCCTTATTCCTCCCTTTATTCCCCCCTCTCTCTCTCCCATTCTTCATCTCGAGTGCCTCCCCATCTCATCCTCCGCATTTTCCCCATTAATATTCAATCACAAACGTATTCCAAGTCCAGGACGCAGGACCTAAACCGAAGGCGCACCCGAGGACCCGAAAGCAGTCCTTCTTCGGTCCCTTCGGAGAGACCATTTCCCCGGCTGTGGAAGCGAGGGGCGAGGAGGACCGTTCCTTACGCCGTAGAAAAAATATCCTATTTTTTTTTTCTCTCTCTTCTTTTTATTTTTCTTCTTCTTCGTCTTCTTCTGTTTCTTCTTCTTTTTCTGTTTCTTTTTCTATTTTCTTTTTCTTCTTCTTCCTCGGTCGCTTACGATGTCGTTTTTCCTGTGTTTTTCCTCCTCTTTCTTCTTATTATACTTTCTTAATTTGATTCTATCCCACTTCCATCTCGTTTCTTCATCCTCATCTTCCTATCTTCCTCCCCCCCTCCCCCTCTCTCTCTCTCTCTCTCTCTCTCTCTCTCTCTCTCTCTCTCTCTCTCTCTCTCTCTCTCTCGCCCGTCCATCTCCTCCTCTTCCAGCGCCTATACCTCTCCCTCCCCACCCACCCTCCCCTCCCTCCCCCAAACCATTCATTTCCTCCAGCCGGCCTACCCTCATAGGCCTTCTCTCAGTCGCTCCTCCCCCCATCCTCGTTACTTCCCCCCCCCTCCCCCCCCCTTCACCTCCATTACCTCCGCTTCCCCGGCCGACCGATAGGCCTACGCGCATCCTGTCCGTGGCCTCGTGAAAATGGCCGCCGAGGCAAGCACGAAAGGACGATTGCGCCCGTGTGGAAGGGGGCCGATGGCGTTGAGATACGGGGGGGGGGGGAATGGCCGCTCGGGATGGCGTCTGCGCTCGTTTGGGTGGTGGAAAGGAATAAGAAAATATAATCAAAGAACGAAAGAAAAATAAAGAAGAAAAAGAAAAAAAAACAGAAAAAAATGTATATATATATGTATATATATATATATATATATATATATATATATATATGTATATATATATATATATATATATGTATATATATATATATATATATATATATATATATATATATATATATATATATATATATATATATATATATATATATATATATATATATATATATATATATATATATATATATATATATATATATATAAATATACATATATGTATATGATATATATATATATATATATATATATATATATATATATATATATATATATATATATATATACATATACATATATATTTATATATATGTATGTATGTATGTTCAAATAAATATGTATACATACATACATACATATGTATATATATATATATATATATATATATATATATATATATATATATATATATATATATATATATATGTACATATATATACATGTAAGTATATTTGTTTTATACATACTATGGAGAAAGTTCGTACGTGTGTGATGGTCTAAGATGTAAAAAGATAAAACTCAAAATGTCCGAAACGTGATCAACTTTAATGCAAACATATCTATAATATTTGAAAAAGAGAGAGTGAATAATACAAGAAACCGCAAAAATTGTTACAGAAAATTAAAAGCCGTGAAAAGACGGCGAAAAAATAACGAAAAAGAAAAACGGTGTGGAAAAGACAGAGAGAAAAAAAAAAAACAAAAAAATAACAGAAAATAAGAAGACAAAAAAAGAAGAAGCAAAAAACGCAAAAAAAAAGTAGACGAAAAAAACAACAAAAGATAGATAGATAGAGAGAGAGCGAGAGAAAGAAAGAGAGAAACAGATAAAGAAAGAGAAAAATAAAGAAAGAGACATAAGAAAGAAAGAAAAGGAAAAGAAAAAAGAAAGAAAGAAAGACAAAAAAAAAAAAAAAAAAAAAGAAAATCCCCCTCACCACAGCCTTAAAGTGTCAACCACAGCATCGGCGAAACACAACCGCGTCGGTACCAAAGTTTAAGCGGACATTCCAGGAAGCCGATCGGATTTTTGCGGGTGTAAGTTTCACATTCAATACTAAAACGCACCTGCTATAAATCGAGGATCCCAAGTTTTATTATTATGTGGGATCAATTCACAAAGATTTTTTTTCGTTTTTTTCGTTTTTTTTTTTTTTTTTTTTTTTTTTTTTTTTTTTGAGGGCGGGTGGTTTTGGAAATATTCTGTACTTTTGCTCAAAATATATCTCGGAATGATGCGTTCAATCGTTCGAATTTTCCTCTTCTTATTTTCATTTTAAAATCTATCCGTATCTATTTCACGTATCTACTCCACGACAACTAACTGAAAACAAAGACAAAAATCCCCGCCCCCCCCCCCCCCAAAAAAAAAAAAAAAAAAAAAAAAAAAAAAAAAAAAAAAAAATATATATATATATATATATATATATATATATATATATATATATATATATAATAAATAGATAGATAGATAGATAGACAGACAGATAGATAGATAGACAGATAGATAAACAGATAGAAAGATAGATAAATCCCCCACAAAAAATATATATAAATACCTTGCTTCACATTAATCCCAGCGTTCAAAATCCCATCAAGAAATCCCCGAGTTTTCCCATATGAGTCCTCAGAACCCACGCCATTTGTCAGCGAGTCTCCCGGGGACAATACAAGTGAGGCTCGCACGCCAGCCCCACCGCCGATGCCGCCCCTTGCTGCAACTATACGGCCATTTTAGGTGATAAATCCATACTCTTATCCTCTCCCGTAGCCAATATCTGTGAATGAGACACCCTGTTTTAAACCCTGGCTTTATAGATGTTTGTCTGTCTCTGTCTTTAGGTGTTTGTAGGTCGGTCAGGCTCTGTCTCTGTCTGTCTGTCTGTCTCTCTCTCTCTCTCTCTTTCTCTCTCTCTCCTTCTCCCTCTCCCTCACTCTGTGTATTTGTGTGTGTGTGTGTGTGTGTTCCAAAGCTACTCTCATTTCGGGATATATGCGTGAGATATTATGGACGTGAAGGAAGAAAAGACGTTAGCTTATGTATGTGTGAAAAGGGAGAGCGTGTGAGACCGTGTCTGTGTATGTACGTATGCATGTATGGAAACCTAATTTTGCCTGCATGCCGTACCCTGGGAAAATTTGTGGCTTTGCGGGCGTTTTTTCCCCTCCCTTCGCTCGTTCCTCGTTCCATTTACTCATTTCTTTGTGGTATTTCACTCGACCAAGACCACAAGCTGTATGGATCACTGAGGACGACTGAGGGACAGGGGAAAGGGGGGGAGGAGAGGGGGGCGCATGAGGGGGGGAAGAGAGGGGAATAATGAGGGTGAGAAGAGAGGGGGGGAGGGGTTCTATTCAGCAAAAATGTAGATCAGAGGAAGTAGACATTTTCATGATTATGGTAATGAGCTTCACTTCCTCAGACGCGAACCTTTTCTTCAATAATTTTTCGCAGCGAAGTCCATCCTCTCATCAGCGGGTTGCATTCACTTCCTCCCTCCCCTCTCTCCTCCCCCCCCTACCCCCTGCTGCAAGAGCTTTCCATATTTACCAATATTTATTGTCGGTTTCGAGCCATAACTCGCCATGGCGTCTAATGGGAAAAGACCGACGTCGCAAAATGGAGGTTTATCAATTTTTCTTTCAACCTTCCGAGAAAACTCATTCCTCTCACTCCTCCCCTCCCTCCTTCCG
>NC_091583.1:15321773-15329273 GCF_042767895.1 Penaeus vannamei | reverse complement strand
ATTATTATAGTCATAATCATTATTATCATAATCATTACAATCACTATCATTATCTCCATTATCATTACTATTTTAATTATCATTACCATTACTATTATCACTACTATTTTAATCATCATTACCATTACTATTACCCTTATTATAATTATTATAACTACCAAACTATTAATTTATAATCTTACTTTTCAAAAACCCAAACCCTTACACGCACATTCTTACTTTTTCTTTAACTCTTTTTTTCGTCAATTCCTTAACCCCCTACCCACCTCCTGCCCCCTGCCCCCACCCCTACCCTATTTTTTTAGACCCATCATTCAATTACCCCATTTCTTCCCCCTTCTTTCTCTCTCTTCCCTCCTTCCACCTCCATCTACATCACGAGGCCGTCTTGCGTCCATCTTCTTTGGCGAAATTCCATCTTGTCTTATTCTTAAGTTCAACCCGCATCTGGTCTTAGTTATATCTTCTTCACGCTTTCGTATAAAATTACTCTGGGCTTTATTTTTTTCGCTTTTTTGGTCGTTATTGTTATTGTTATCGTTATCGTCATCATTGTTTAAATTATTATTATTATTAGAATTATTTTTAATGATAATGATAATATTATTATTATAATTATTATCATTATCATTATTATCGTTATCATTATCATTATTATCGTTATCATTATTATTACTATTGTTATTATAATCATTATCATTATTGTCATCATCATTATTGTTATCATTATCATCATCATCATTAATTATCATTATTATTGTTGTTGATGTAATTATCATTATTACTACCATTACTATTAAAAGATGAACTTCATCGTCCAAACTTCTCTCTTTATCTTACACTCTCTCATTCTATCCTCTATGCTTCTGTTTGTCTCTCTGTCTACAGTATTTATCTATCTCTTGGCCTCTTCCCTCTCTCCTTCTCCTTGCCATCCATCTCTTTCTTCTCGCTCTCTCCTTCATTCCTCTCTACGAGCCTCCTTCCCTCCGCCCTTACCCTCTCTCCTCTCTCCTTCCCTGCTCCCTCTCTCTCTATCCTTCCTCCCTCCCCCTCCTCCCCTTTCTACCCCCCCCTCTCCTCTCACCGCCTCCCTCCCTCCCTCTCTCCTCTCACTGCCCCCCTCCCTCCCTCCCTCTCTCCTCGCTCTGCCTCTCTCTCCCTTCTTCCCCCGGCCCCCTCTCTCTCTCTCCTCCCCCCACGCCCCCTCTCTCTCTCTCCTCCCCCCGCCCTCCCTCTCTCTCTCTCCTCCCCCCGCCCCCCTCTCTCGGTTGTCCCCGCCACTCCCATCCATCACCGCCGTGCTATGGACCAATCACGAGCGAAGGCCGGGCGTGATCGAAGACGCATTACCTCAATAAATCACAATGTTTTTTTTTTTTCTCTCTCTCTCTCTCTCCTTTCTTTTTTGCTAGGCGCGTTCTCTCTCTCTCTCTCTCTTTCTCTCTTCTATATTCTCTTTTCTCACGTCTCTGTATGTCTCTCTGTCTCTCTCACTCTGCCTGTCTGTCTGTCTGTCTTTACCTTGCTCTCTCTCTCTTTCTCTCGTTCTCTCTCTCTCTCTCTCTCCACATATGTGTGCGTACGTGTGTGCGTGTGTATGTATATATATATTATATATATATATATATATATATATATATATATATATATATATATATATATATATATATATATATATATATATATGTATATATATACGTACAATTTCTTATACATGCAATAAAATATGCTTGCGAAATATGTATGTTTGTACACGACTCTTTAATCCCTGTTGACCAAGGATGACATACGCACTTGCTTATGTTTTCCTGTTCGAGACTAAGCCGTCGCGCAGACGCCGAGGCGATCGCCCGACCGGTCACGAGTCCCTTCCCGCCAGCGATTCCCACGGGAGGCGATCCTGCGCGTATGCCTACGATCCCCATGAAATCTCCGCCCGTATCCTCTTTGGCGTCGGGTGACTCTGCGGGTTCCTATGTGGGCGTTTGAGATGCTTGCCGGTGACCTAGCTCGATTTGTTTAGGCCTACGAACTAGACTTTACAGAGGCTCTTTAGTTATGATCGTTACTGTTGTATTAACTGATAGATTGTTGTATTTACGGTAAGTGTAGATAAAGTTGATATATCCCTCGTAGAGCTTAAATTTGGATTTTTTTACTAGGCCTCTGTATAGCGATTTCTAAAGCTTTACGATACTTAACATAAAAAAATATATAATAAATATACGCGTACATATGGGTGTGTATGCGTGAGTATGTGAGTATGTGTACGTATGTGTAAGCGTGTATGTACGTGTGTGCGTCCGCTTTGGTGTGTGCGTGTGGCCCGGTGATATATGGTTCTAAAGCTTTACTAATTCTGGTGTCAGTCCTACCTCCACCCACGAGCAGGGGGGGTGAAAGAGGGGGGTGGGGAGGGGGGCAAAGGGGGGGATGGGTTACAGGGTAAAGCTGAGGTGACAGGGGGTAAGAGGGGCGCGTCGTGCGAATAGAAGAGGAAGGGGAGGCGAGTGGGGGTTGGGGAGGCGAGCGGGGGGTTGGGGAGGCGAGTGGGGGTGGGAAGGAGGGGGACATACATGGTTGCGTGCATATGGGCAGATGACGCGAAGAACAGGAGGGGAGAGAGAGGAGAAAGGAGAGAGGAGAAGGGGATAGAAGAAGAGGAAGGGAAGTGGGGGTAGATAAAGCAATGGGGGGGGGGGGTAGTAGAGAAGGCAGTGAGAGAGGAGGGGCTAGACAGGGCAATGAGGGAGGGGAGGATAGACAAGGGATATGGGGGAGGGACGCATAGGATGGAGTAAGGGGAGGGCTTTGTGCATGTGACGGCTGGGGGTGACCGCGAGTATGAAGATAAGGGAGTAAAAAGGGACGGAGACAGATAAATAAGGCAACCAGGACACGGAAGAAGAAGGAAGACCTTTCTCACAAGACCTACCACACGCGCGGGAGAGGGGCGTCCCAGGCTAGATGTGAACGAAGGACGCGAAGCAAGACAGAATAAACAAAACTGAATAATAATAATAATGATAATAACAATAATAATAATAATAATGATGATGATGATAATGATAATAATAATAATAATAATAATGATAATAATAATGATGACAATAATAATAATAATAATAATAATAATAATAATAATAATAATAATAATAACAATAATAACAATAATAATAATAATAATAATAATAATAATAATAATAATAATAATAATAATAATAATAATAATAATAATAATAATAATAATAACAATAATAATAACAATAATAATAACAATAAGAATGATAATAGATTAAACTCAGTTTAGATTAAACATAACGATTGCGAAAGAAAAGATGATAAATAAATAAAGGTAAGACTGAGAATAGGAGAAGCGACTAAACCATAAAAAGACTTCATGGAGCAGACAAATAAATACAATGAGACAACGACGATGGGATACAAAGAAAATTTACGCTGGAATTGAGAGAAAGAGACAGAGAGAGAGAGAGAGAAGTGAGAGAGAGAGAGAAAGGAGAGGGAGAAAGAGAGGAAGAGATAGATAGATAGATAGAGAGAGAGAGAGGGGGGGAGGGAGAAAGAGAGGAAGAGATAGACAGACAGAGAGAGAGAGAGAGAGAGAGAGAGAGAGAGAGAGAGAGAGAGAGAGAGAGAGAGAGAGAGAGAGAGAGAGAGAGAGAGAGAGAGAGAGAGAGAGAGAGAGAGAGAGAGAGAGAGAGAGAGAGAGAGAGAGAGAGAGAGAGAGAGAGAGAGAGAGCAATGCAGGCTTTGGGCCAAGAGCTGTCAGTGCAGTGAGAAGCACGAGGAAGGAAGGGGAGGGAAGGGAGAGAGAGCGTCACGCATGGAAGAGGCCAGTGAAGGGGGAAGAGGAGGGGAAGAGAGGAAAAAGAGACAGAAAAAAGAGAGAAAGAGAGAGAGAGAAAAAGAAGAAAGAGAGAGAGAGAGAGAGAGAGAGAGAGAGAGAGAGAGAGAGAGAGAGAGAGAGAGAGAGAGAGAGAGAGAGAGAGAGAGAGAGAGAGAGGAAAGTAAAAACCAAGAAAATATAACTGACGATTTATCTTTTTCTAACCATGGCAAGAGAGAATAAGAAAGAGACAAAGAAACAGAGACAGACAAACAAACAAAAAGAGACAAAGGGGGTAGATGAGGGGAAGGGTAGATGAGGGAAGGGTAGATGGGGGAAGGGTAGATCAGGGGGGGAGGTGTCATTGGTGTAAACAGTAAGGTGGCGGGCAGGATGGGGTGTTATTAGCGAGTGTGGGAGGTCGGTAGCTGCTGGGGACACGTGTGCTGTGGCCAGAGGGGTGAGGGAGGGGGAGAGGTATGAAAGGGAAGAGGGACGGGGGAAAGGGGGGAGAGGGAGAGGGAGGGGGGTGAAAGGGGGGGAGGGAGAGGGAGGGGAGGGGTGAAAGGGGGAAGGGGAGCAGGGGAGGTAGAAGGAGGTAGAGAGAGGTAGGAGAGAAGGGTAAGGGAGGGGAAGAGGGGAGCAGGGGAGGAGAAAGAGGTAGGAGGGAAGGATAAGGGAGGGGAGCAGGGGGAGGGAGAGGGAGGTAGGGAGACAGGTAAGGAAGGGGAGAGGGAGAGGGAGGTAAGATAGAGGAGAGAGGGAGGGGAACAGGAGAAGGGAGAGGAAGGAGAGAATGGCAAAAGGAGGAACGAGATGTGAGGAGAGAGAGACGAAAAGGAAGAAGAGGATAGGAGGAGAGGAGAGGGAACAGGAGGAGGAAGGAGATGTAGGACAGGGTTATGAAAAAAAAGGAAGAGAGGAGTTTAAGAGGATAAAATAAGGGGAATTAGATTAAGGGAAGGGGAAGAGGCAAGGCAAGAGGAGAAAAGGAGAGAGAGCGAAAAAAAAGGCGAATAGAGAAACAATAATAAATGAAAATAGAGAAGAGAGAAAATGTATATTAATTTCTGAGTAAAAAAAAAAAAAAAAGAAAAATGAAGAAAAAAAACTTTGTTGCGGAATATCAAGAAAAGGTTTTCTCATGAATTAAGCAAAGCAAGTCGAGGAAGGGGGGGGGGGGGAGAGTTGCTTTTCCCTCCCCCTCCTCTCTGACATAGGCCTAAAATATTTACCTCCTCTGAATTATAGATTTCCCTTCCAGCCCCCTCATCATGGAAACGATAAGAGTAAGTGGGGGGCGGGGGTCCAAAAAAAAAAAAAAAAAAAAAATCGACACGCACATCCGCTGAATGCGCTGTTTTGGGTTGCCATAGGCCTTTGTTTTTGTTTTCTTTTTTTTTCTTTTTCTTTCTCTTTTTCTTTTCCGTCTTCCTCTGCTTATCTGTTTATTTATTTTTATTCCTTTTATTTTTTATTTCTTCTTATTATTATTATCTTTTTTGGGGGGGGGGGATATCATCGATTCGAAAATCTGTGTGAAAAAATGTGTGTATGTGTATGTGCATGTGTGTGTGTGTGTGTTTATGTGCGTATGCGTGTGTGTGTCCCTGCGTGTATGTTCATATGTGTGTGTGTATTTAGATCTCTCTCCCCTTGTCGAAATATCTTCACCTTTGTTTTCTAATCTCTCTATATTTTTTCTTAAGAGAACAAAGAGAAAATAGATAGATACGCTCCATTCTCTGTCCGGATTTATGAGCATCTATCCGGTCTTCGCCAATGGTAGATTTCCTCTCGTTCTTGTTGTGTGATTTTCGTGATATGCGTGGCTCTGTCTTTTGATTTTTTTTTTTTTTGTCTTTCTTTTGTTTTTCTTGCTTTTTTGTGTGTGTTTGTTACTTTGTTTTGATAGTTTGATTTTTCTGTCTGTATGTGTCTTTGTCTCTGCCTATCTGTCCGTCTGTCTGTCTGTATCTGTCTGTTTATCTATCTATATATTTCTTACTCCTATTCTTATTCCCTCTCTCTCTCCATCTCTTTCTACCTCTCTTCTCCCCCCCCCCTCCCACCCCTACCCTTCTTCCCCCCACCCCCACCTCTATCCCTCACCTCGCCTCCGTCCTCCATTTTCCCTCAGCCATATTTCTTTCATTTCTTGTAGGCCTACTTTCCCCTCTCCCTCCCTCTCGCAGACGTCGACGGAGGGCGGGGACAGGATGAATAGCTCTCAGGACCTCGATCATTGAGGGCTAAATGTTTACCCTACTCCCGCTCCCGGATTTATGCAGGCGTTCGCGTAAGAGGCATGGCGCGCGCGGGCTAGAAGAACGGACGCGTGTTAGAAAAACGGGGGCGGATTTAGGAGTCTGGTTATTCGGGTTTTGAGGAACGGCTGGGTGTTAGAAGAACGTGTTGGGGGGGGGGAGGGGGGGAGAGGGGTGATTTAGAAGGGTTTGAATTAGAAGGAGTGGTTAGGCGTTAGAAAAACGGTTTCCGAGTTTGAAAATATGTTAGAAGAACGACTGCGATTTTCGGAGAACGGCGAAGAGTTAGCCAATGAAATATATTAAACAACGATAGTAATAACAATGATAACATGAATAAAAGTAGTAACAAGAAGAAATTTCAAAAAAAAAAAAAAAAAAAAAAAAACGAATACCACCTTTTTCTTTCTTTCTTTCTTTTTTTAACTAGATACTCCACCGACACAACTACACATCATGCACACCCAAGCACATGAAGGTATACAAACCATACATAACCTCGGTGTATATGGCATTTTCACGAGTCGCGGCCTGTAACGTTTGCACTCGACTTAAACAGGGTGGCCATTAATCCTAGCGCATGTAAGGTCGCTCTGAGGACAAGAGCCGAGTCGACGGAAGGGGGGGGAGGAGGGTAGGGGGCATGGGGCAGGGGGAGGAAAGGGGAGGGAGAGGGGAGGAGGGTAGGGAGTGGAGGGAGGGAAGGGGATGGGGAGGGAGAGGGAAGGGGATGGGGAGGAAGAGGGAAGGAGGGAGAGGGGAGGAGGGTAAGGAGTTGAGGGAGGAAAGGGGAGGGAGAGGGAGGAGGGAAGGGGGAGGAAGAGGGAAGGGAGGAGAGAGGGAGAGGGAAGGGGAGGAAGATAGAGGGAAGGGGTGAAGGCCAAGAGTGGAGGGAGGGAGAGGGCAAGAGGAGGGAAGGAAAGGGGATGAGGGCAGAGAGTGGAGGGGAGAAGGGGATGGGGAGGAAGGGAAAGGGAGGGGAGGGATTGAGGAAACTGAGGAAGGGGAGGAAATAGGGGACACGGAAGAGAGGAAAGGAAAGGAAAAAAAGACCGAGGGGAAAGGTACCAAAAGAAAATAGGAAAAAAAAGAAGGGGAGCGGATAAAGAAAAGGGGAAGGAGGGGAACAAAACCTATCAGGCGAAGGAGAAGGAGAAAGAGAAGAGAGAAAGCGGAAGAAGAAGAAGGAGAAGAAGGAAAAGGGGGGAGAAGGAGAAGGAGAAAGAGAAAAGAGGAAGAGGAAGAGGAAGAAGAAGAAGGGGGGGGGAGGGAAAGGAGGGAGAGACTATGGTAACGAAGGCAAGACGGACGACTCGGCAGCCCCAAGAGCAAGATGGCGACTAGACTTCTTCCCTCGACACTTTTGTTCCTCATTAGCGTCTA
>NC_091583.1:15311773-15319273 GCF_042767895.1 Penaeus vannamei | reverse complement strand
TGAGTGAGGAGAAGAAATAAGAAGGTTCTCCGAAATGTTTGGTTCGCCCTCATGCTTGTCAGCTGAGGGCTACGGGGGAGGGGAGGGGAGGGGAAGGGAGGGGAAGACAGAGAGGGGTTATAAGAGGGGGGGAGGGGGAAATGTTTGCCTTCCCCTCTCTCTCTCTCTCTCTCTCTCCCCCTCCACACACTTTCCTCTCTTGCCCCGAGGCCCTCTAGTCGCTCGCGTGAAGGAAAGGAAAATAAATTGGCTGTCTGGTCGTTGCAGCGACCTTTGGGGGATGCGAGAAGCGTGAAGGGAGAAAAGCACAGTGTACACACCAGGCAGCCGTAGGGTCGCTGTTTGGTCATATAACCATAGAGGAAGGGGACGGAGGGGACTTTGTGTTGGGAGATATAACCACAACATTTGTACGGACTTGCTTATGACTTTCTGTTAGCGCCCCACACATCCGGGCTCTCACGCGGACAGAAAACGGACGCATAGTTTATTGAACATCTCAGTATTATATTTGAACATATAAGGCGGGGTATGCTTATATTTTTTGCCTCTCGCGCAGAGACATGCACGCACATTAATACACATTCTCTCTCTCTCTCTCTCTCTCTCTCTCTCTCTCTCTCTCTCTCTCTCTCTCTCTCTCTCTCTCTCTCGCTCTCTCTCTCCCGCTGAAGACCAAGGGACTCGTAAAGACGGAGCCATCCAATAGACCAAAATAAACCCCGTCCATGGCAGAATAACACTGAGGAACTCAAAAGCTCGAGCCAATTACACCAGAACCTACGTTGGACTGATGGATAGGAGAGAGAGAGAGGGAGAGAGAGAGAAAAGGGGGTAGGGAGGGAGAGAGAGAGAGAAGGAGGGAGAGAGAGAGAGAGAGAGAGATAGTGATCGAGATAGATAGATAGATAGATAGAGAGAGAGAGAGAGAGAGAGAGAGAGAGAGAGAGAGAGAGAGAGAGAGAGAGAGAGAGAGAGAGAGAGAGAAAGAAATATAGCTGAGAAAGAGAGAGAAAAAATACTCGTTTTCTTATTTGTTTGGAGTGGTTAAGGGGGAACTTTGACCATTTCTGTGGTCGTGAAAAAAAAGTTTTTTTTTTTCTCCTGCATAGCTTATCACTGGTAACTACAAGGGGCAGTAAGAATCTCACAAGAGAATTGTTTCTATACTATGCAAGACCGAGAGAGAGAGAGAGAGAGAAAGAGAGAGAGAGAGAGAGAGAGAGAGAGAGAGAGAGAGAGAGAGAGAGAGAGAGAGAGAGAGAGAGAGAGAGAGGATATAGCGAGGAGAGTAAAAGAGAGAAAGAAAAGAAAGAGATAGAGAGGAGAGAGATAAAGAGGAGAGAAAAAGATAGACAGATAGATAGAGAAAGAGAGAGAGAGATAGAGAGAGAGAGAGAGGAAGGAAGAGATAAGAGAAGAGGTTACAGAAAGTGGCGAAAGGTTGAGAAGAAATTACGATCTTCCTTATAAATCTTCCTCCATTCTTGCTCCTTAAACGTGTGAATTTCCTTAACTTCGTTATCATAATTATGAGGTTATCGGCACTCTCTTCTTCCGCTTCTCCTTCGTCATGTAGACACTTCCTCTTCTGTATACACACACGCACACAAGCGTACACGCACATATGTCAACTTACGTACATACACACGCGCTTAAAAAAAGAAAGAGAGAGAGAACGAGAGACAAAAAGACTAAAAAGACATAAAAGACACCTTAGAAAACGAAGAAAAAAGAGAGAGAGAAGAGAAACAAAAAAAAAAAAAAAAAACGAAAGGAGAAAAGAAAGAAAGAAAAGAAAGCGACCTCCGAAGAACAAAAAAAAGAAACCTATACCTTCCTACCCCACATAACCCCCCCCCCAAAAAAAAGTAAAAAAAAAAAAAAAAAAAAAAGTGGAAAAAAAAATCAGAAGAAAGATTTTTTTAAACCGAAAAAACACGAAAAAAGAACGAAAAAAACACACACGAAAAGAACCAAATGCGCATAAAAAAGCGAAGCCCTAAGAAGCCTCTCGCATAAACATAAGGTATCGGAAGCCTGACGCCCCGACCACGCTTGCCTTCAGTTTAACAATTGAGGAACGCCATCCCTCACACGCGATAATATTACACGCGCAACCTGATGAAGGAGGATGAAGAACGGAGAGAGAGAGGAAGAGGAGGAGGGAAGGAGAGAGAGAGGAAGAGAAGGGAGAGAGGGAGAAAGGAAGAGGAGGGAGAGGAGAGAGGAAGAGGGATCGAGGAAGGGGAGGAGAGGAGGAGGGAGAGAGAAAGGGAGGGAGATGAGGAGGAGGGCGGGAAAGGGAGGGAAAGGAGGAGAAGGGTGGGGAAGAGGAGGAGGGTGAGTGGAGAGGGGATGAGGCGGAGAGGGTGGGAAATGGAGGACGATGAAATCAGAAGGAAAATTGAGTTAAATCGAAAATAAGAATCCCCCCCCTTATCTACCCACAGCCTCCTCTCTCTCTCCCTCCATCCCTCCCTCCCTACCTCTCTCTCTCTCTCTCTCTCTTTCTCACTCTTTTTATCTCTCTCTCTCTGTCTCTCTCTCTCTCTTCTCTCTCTCTCTCTCTCTCTCTCTCTCTCTCTCTCTCTCTCTCTCTCTCTCTCTCTCTCTCTCTCTCTCTCTCTCTCTCTCTCTCTCTCATTCACTCACTCTTTTTATCTCTCATTCTCTCTCTCTCTCTCTTTCCCGAGTCTTCCGTCTCTCTCCCTCCGCGCGCTCAGCTACAGACATATTTCAGTATTAAGTTCAATGTAGTAGCTTCAGGCGTTTTCCTCACCCCCGCCCTCCTCTTCTCCCTCCCTCCTTCCCTCTCTCCTCTTCTTCCTCCCTCCCTCCTCTTCTTCCTCCCTCCCTCCTCTTCTTCCTCCCTCCCTCCCTCCCTCCCTCTTCTTCTCTCTCCCTTCCTCCCTTCCTCTTCTCCCCCCTCTCCCTCTCGTCCAACCCTTACTTGTTTCTTTTCCATTGTTTTTTATTCTCATCCTTTCATTATTCCTGTCTACGGTCACACGCACACACGCACACACACACACACACACACACACACACACACACACACACACACACACACACACACACACACACACACACACACACACACACTTTCCCCTGTCTTCCATTTTCTTTCTATCTCTGGTTTTCTTTCGCGTGGATGGTCAGTGCGTAAGTGTGTATAGAGGGCGAAGAAAATTGGTAAATGGGAATCGAAGAGGGGAAGGGGGAGAGAAAATGGGAGAAAGGGGGGAGAAGGAGGAGGAGGAGGAAAAAGGGGGGGAAGGGGAAGAGGAGGAAGGGGAGGAGGCGGAGGAGGATGAGTAGGAGGAAGAGGAGGAGGAGAAGGAGGAGGAGGAGGAAAGGGAGGAGGAGGAGGAAGAGGAGGAGGAGGAGGGAGAGTAGGAGGAATAATAATAATAATAATAATTAGTGAAAGAAGGGATGAGAAAACAGAAAAGAGGGATGAGGGGAAGGAGAATGAGGAAGAAGGAAAAAGAGGGAAGAAGAAAGAGTAAGGGAGCAACCAAGGGGATGAAGCAAGAAGGGGAGAAGGAGGAAGAGAAAGAGGGGGAGGGGGGGGGTTAAGAGAAGTGAGGGGACCGTAATAGATCAGAGTAAAAGGGGGATTGTCGGATGAGGGTCGGGAACAGGGGGATGTGAGGGGAAATTAGGTAAAGTAAATTGCCAGTACACCACACCGACGATATACAATCCCGCCATTTTCTTTCTCTCTCTCTCCTCTCTTTTCTTCTCTTTTATTCCCTCTTTACCCCCCTCCCCCTTTCCTAATTTCTCTTTTTTTCTTTATCATTCCTACCCCCCAAAAAAAAATCGTCGACATAGCAGTGGGCTAAGACCCCCCCCCCCCCTCCGCTATGCAAGGCCCAGCTGTGAATAAGGAGAACTGCATGTGGGGATTCCCCGGTTGCGGTGGGCAAGAGAGGGAACGGTATACGGAGGAACACGAGAGAAAAAAGAGAGAGAGAAAGGGAAAAGAAAGGAAGTGAAAGATAGATCGATAGATAGAGATAGAGAGAGAGAAGGAGGGGGGGGGGGAGACTGAGAGGAAGTGAAATATAGAAAGAGAGAGATGGGGGCTGTGGGGGTAAGAGGAAGCGAAAGTGAGAGAAAAAGGGAGACAGAGGAAGAAAGGGAAGAAGAAAACATGAAATTGCTGATAATTTCGTGCGTTCTTTAAACGCTTATTCCCCCCCCCCCTTACCCCAACATAATACCACTAACGTTACATCATTCCGACCTTATTCTTAAATCTCTTTTTATATGTACAAAATAAGAAATAAAAAAGACAAAAAAAAAAAAAAAAAAAAAAAAAAAAGAGAAAATATATAAAATCCACCTCAAATTTCTCCCACATTTTCGAATTCAACAATAAAAAAAAAATAACTAAAACCATCAACCAAACGAAAGAAAAACAAAACACAGATAAACAACAAATCACCTACACTTAATTCCACAAACAAACAATCCCAATAGACCAAAAAAAAAACCTCCCCCCTTTAAAACCGCCCTCAAACCCAAAAAAGCCCCCCCCCCAAAAAAAAAAAAAAAACGCCCTCAAACCCCAGAGAAGCTTCGTCGGCGGCGATGGACTTCCTGTGCCAATTCCACAAACAAACAATCCCAATAGACAACCCCCCCCCCCTAAAACCGATGGACTTCCTGTCCCGAGACACCGAAGAACTTGGCCCACTCGACCCGCAGGCATATGTAATGAGTTCGCGTCCGTGTGTATAAACAAACGAAGATGAAGCGACACAAGAGGAACATAAACGTCTTGCTTTTTATGCGCGTCGACTTGTTTTCGTGGGTATGTTGGGCAGATCAGCGTGTGTGTGTATGTTGTCTTTGTTGACATGAGGACGGGGGATGGGAGGGGGGTCAGGAGAAGGGGGGGGGTCATAAGAAGGGGGTAAGAGGGGGTCAGGAGAAGGGGGAGGTGGTAGGAGAGGAGAGGGGGTGGGGGGGAAAGGCACGCTTCGTAGGGATATGAGAGTGATAAAAATAAGGAAAAGGGATATAAATAGGATAGGGATAAGACGTATAAAACGGGACAATGGAATCAGACTGTAGTTTTTTATTTTTTTTTATTTTTTTATTATTGGTTAGAACGTGCATCTTCGCCCTTCTGAACGAGGCCGTCGTTGGTATTCAGGGAAGGAGTCAGAATCTTAGGTGAGGCTTTCCCTTAGTTATTGTACTCGTCAGGATGGCTGCGTGGGTGATCCCCCTCCATCTTCCCTCCTCCCTCCCTTCCCCTCTTTCTTCCTTCCTCCCTCTCTCCCCCTCTTTCTCCCTTCCTCCCTCCCTTCCCCTCCATCTTCCCTCCTCCCTCCCTTCCCCTCTTTCTTCCTTCCACCCTCCCTTCCCCTCCCTTCTTTCTCTCTGTCTCTCGCCGCTCTTTATTCTTCTTATTCTCTCTCCATTCGCTCTGTTTTTTTCTGTTTCCTTCATTTTTCATTTCTTTGTTTTTGTGTTCTCCTTTCTCCTCTTTCCTTGTCTCATTTTTTATTCCCTTTCATCTCCTTCCCATGCCTCTCCTCTCCTTCTCTCCCCCCTACTTCCACCCTTCACCTCATCCCTCTCTCACTCCCTTCCCATCCCTCTTCTCCACCTATCCTCTTCCTATTCCTCTTCTTCCCTCTTCCTCCTCTTCTCCACCTATCCTCTTCCTATTCCTCTTCCCTCTTCTCCACCTCTCCTCTTCCTCTTCCTCTTTCCTCTTCCCTCCCTTCCTCTTCCCTCTTCTCCACCTCTCCTCTTCCTCTTCCTCTTCCTCCCTCCCTTCCTCTTCCCTTCTGAGAGAGTAGCCTGAATATTTTCGTTCGAGGATGAAACAACCCCAAGTCCTCTTCAGGGAACGTTTGAAAAAGATTAATGCGCAGGGGATCTTTGTGTATTGTATATGTGTGTGTGTGTGTGTGCGTGTGTTTGTGTGCGTTCGTATGCCCGCGTGTTCGTGTGTGTGTGTGTGTGAGAGAGAGAGAGAGAGAGAGAGAGAGAGAGAGAGAGAGAGAGAGAGAGAGAGAGAGAGAGAGAGAGAGAGAGAGAGAGAGAGAGAGAGAGCGTGTGTGTGTATGTGTGTGTGTTGTACATGTTTGTATGTGTGCGCTTATTCTAAGTGTGTCTACGTGTTTTTTCTTCTTATTGTCAGAGTATATGTATCTATGTAGTTGAGTGAATATTCATGATCACTCAAATCCGAACTTCACCTAAAATCCCTTAAAATCCCCATCAGATTGGAGATCAACCGCAACAACTTTATGCAAAACAAACTTAAGTCTCTCCCATCGATTCCTACAGGAGGAGAGAGCCAGAGAGAGAGAGAGAGAGAGAGAGAGAGAGAGAGAGAGAGAGAGAGAGAGAGAGAGAGAGAGAGAGAGAGAGAGAGAGAGAGAGAGAGAGCGAGGGAGGAGAGAGAGAGAGAGAAGAGAGAGAGAGAGAGAGAGAGAGAGAGAGAGAGAGAGAGAGAGAGAGAGAGAGAGAGAGAAAGAGAGAGAGAGAGAGAGAGAGAGAGAGAGAGAGAGAGAGAGAGAGAGAGAGAGAGAGAGAGAGCCAGAGAGAGAGAGAGCGTAAGCGAGCGAGCGAGAGAGAGCCAGAGAGAGAGAGAGCGAGCCAGAGCGAGCTACAGAGAGAGAGAGAGAGTGTAAGAGCTCTGAGCCTGAGGTGGGACGTCGCTCCTTCATCTTCCTCTCCCTGCAGGACGCCCTTTGTCTCTCGGGGCGTCGTGGCATCCGGAGACACCTCGAGAGCGAAGGACGAGAGTCGAGAGAAGACAGAAGAAAAATCGTTGGCGCACCTCGGTCGCTCTGAGTGACTTCCAAGGAGATGTTTTCCGCTTTCTATGTCCCTTCCCGTCAGAAGATGAGGATGACGGCGGTAAAAATGTTATATAGGTTAGTGATAATATGTTTTGATGATGATAATAATAATGATAATAATAACAATGCTAATGATGATGATGATAATATCAATGATAAGGATGAAAGTAATTATAACAATAATAATAAGGATGATGATGATAACAATAATAACAATAATACATAATAATGATAATGAAAATAATAACAATGATAAGAATGATTACAATAATAATAAAGCAAGATAAAGGTTTAGTAAATTTTGGGATATATCAACACACAAAGGTAGTTCATTACTTACTAACAAACTCCCTCAACCTCAATATCCAAGTGAACCATTCTCGTTCTCTTCACGGTCTCGCAAACGTATTTCACTTCAATTATGAGCCTTATCATCCTCAAATTCCATTAACCCCTTTACCATATCCTTCGATTCAGAGACTCCTAAGGGAATATACCCTTACCCCTGTCGCCCCCCCACCCCTACCTACCCTCTCCCCTCCCCCTTACCCCCATTATATTTCCCGTCTGTTAATGCGCCCCTCCTGCTATCTTAGGCCCCCCAGTGGCACTCTTGTGACCCCAAGGTGCCAGGTATTGCACCCGGGATATCGACTCCAATTAG
>NC_091583.1:15296773-15306773 GCF_042767895.1 Penaeus vannamei | reverse complement strand
ATAAAATAAATCTTCATAATCAAAACAACAGAAGAAACCAAGTTAAATAAGGTAAATACTTCATGCATTACTCGAGTGACTGATATTCAGGACTTAATAAGGGAAGGAGTTATCGCGTGGATTGCAGTTCGCTGATCCCTTGCACTACCGCATTTAACGTGCAACCTTAAGCAATGGGTAAAAAGTTAGTGATTTATGCGCCTGACATATTTTCGAGGTTCAACGCTGGCTTCGAGAGTAAGGGGGGAAGATGGTGTTTTAGGGGAGGGGAGAAGGTGAGGCGTTGGGGAGTGGGTTTAGAGAAAGGGGGGAAGGGAGGTGGGGAGTTGGGTTATAGAAAGGGGGTGAGGTGGGGAGTGGGTTTAGAGGAAGGGGTGTGAGGTGGGGAGTTGGCTTAGAGAAGGGGGAGGGGAGGTGGGGAGTTGGCTTAGAGAAGGGAGGTGAGGTGGTGGGGGATGGGTCAGGGAAGGGGAGGGAGGTGGATTAGAGAAGGGAGGGAAGGGTTGGTGGTGAGGTGGGGATTTGGTAAGGGAAGGGGGAGGGAAGGTGGAGAGTGGGTAAGAGAAAGGCGAAGGGAGTGGGGAGTGAGTAAGAGAAGGGGAAGAAACGCTGAGGAGGTAGGGGGAGTTCCAGAAGATGAGGAATGAGTAAGAGAAGCGGAAAGGGAAGTTAGTAGGTAAGGGAAAGAGGGAGGAAGTGGGGAGTAGGTAAAAAGGAAGGGATATGAGGTAGGTAAGAGGTTGTACAGGGTTAGGAAATGCAAGGGAAGGGAGACATAAGTGTGTAGATCGAGAGAGAGAGAGAGAGAGAGAGAGAGAGAGAGAGAGAGAGAGAGAGAGAGAGAGAGAGAAAGAGAGAGAGAGAGAGAGAGAGAGAGAGAGAGAGAGAGAGAGAGAGAGAGAGAGAGAGAGAGAGAGAGAGAGAGAGAGAGAGAGAGAGAGAGAGAGAGAGAGAGAGAGGAAGCTCATAGAGGGGCGTGGAGGGGCGAAGGGCGGGAGCGGGGGGATTAAAAGGGGTGAATAGTGGGAATTAGGGGGGAGGGGGGAGGAGGGGAATATAAACTGGGGAGCGTCGTTTAAGGGGAGGCACTTGTAACCGCAGTTTCATTGTCTGGGGGTGAATAGGAAATGACGAGAGCGTAGAAGATAGTCACTAACAGACAGACAGTAATGTTTCAGAACCCGAAACACAGGTGATTCGAGCGGCACCTGAACCACCTGCGACCGTTTGAAGGGTCTGGAATGAGACCGTTGTTGAATACACTAAATCACCATTAACTTAAAAAGCTTCCTTCCCAAAACCGTATTAAGGAGAAGAGGGAGGAAGGGAGGGGGGGAAGGGAGGGAGGTAGTGTCACCCATTGCCTAGCGTGATAATGGTGACTCACGCACTGGGGTCTTAGTAAAGGGGTCTGGATAAAGGGGTCTAGGTAAAGGGGTTGTAAGTAAAGGATCGAAATAAAGGGATTTTAAGTATATAGTTCGAACTGAAGGGGTTCAAAGAATGGGTTCGAGTAAAACACTTTGACTAAACACTCCTTCTCCCTCCCTTTCGCTCTCTCGAGCCCTTTTTTACCCCCTTGCTCCCTTTTCTCGTCCTCCTCCCCTTTCTCCCCCTTGCTCCCTTTTCTCCTCATCTCCTCCCCCCCCTTTCTCCCCCTCGCCCCCCTTCCGCTCCCTCACCCTCCACCGCTAGGCAACCTCCCTGACAGCTCCTCCATCACGCGCCAGTGACGGCCGGCTCCATTTTGGTTTATTTCCACCTGAGGTATTTTGTGCGGATCCCGTTTTCCTTTTGGTTATTTATCTGTTTCCTCTGTCCCCCATTTTTTTCTGGAATGTTTTTTTCAGTATTTTTTTTTAAGGGGGAAGATTTTTAAAAAGTGTTTTTTTTTCTTCTTCTTCTTCACCCCCCCCCCCCTTTTAATCTATATATATATATTTTTTTTTCTAATGGTGAATGGAGGTGACTATTACGGTGATTTTTATTTTTTCTTTTTATTTCTTTTTCTCATCTTTTTTTTAAGCAATTGTACCCAACACGCACACATGTAAACAAATATACGCACACGCACTTACATAATAATCGCTTTAATATTGCCATATATCAAAATTATTCTAAACGGGTTAAGGCCTTTAAGGAAACAGATAATAAAAGGGAAAATGGGAGGAAGCGAATAAATATGAAGAATAAAGAGCGTAAGAGAAAGGAGGAGTAGAGGGATGGATAAAAGAGAATTTCGGAAGGGGAGGAGAGACGATAGAAGACAGGCAAAGTAAAAGGAAGACATGAGTTGGGAAGGGAGAAAGAAATAGTACGAGGAAGAAGATGATGGGGGAGAAATTAGAGAGAGGAAGACGATGGGGGGAGGAATCAGAGAGAGAGAGGAAGAAAATAGGAGGAGGAAGGAAGAAGAAGAAGAGGAGGGGGAGGGAGGAAGAAGAAAGGAATTAGAGAAAAGAAGAAGATAGGAAGACGAATTAGAGAGAGGAAGAAGAAGAGGAGAAGAAGAGGAAGAAGAAGAGGAAGAAGAGGGAAGAAGGAGGAGGAGCAGACATCCATTCCAGGAGCGCGTCTTGCCTCTCAAGTGAACCAGCTTAATTAGCATGAGTTAAATGGTTATCGATCGACTGAATCAGCGACTTCAACGTGAGGGAAAGACGTCGGCCATTCTGGTCAGCAGTTATTGAATGTTCCGAAAGTACGAAGGAAGAAGAAAAAAAGAATAATGTTGGCGGGGGGGAGAGGAGGAAGGAGGATGGGATGGATAGAGGATGGGATGGATGGGAAGGGAGGGAGGAAGGGTAGGAGGGAGGGAGGGGATGAGGGATGGAGAGAGAGAGGGAGGGAGAGTAAGAGAGAGGGAGGGATAAGGAGAGAGAGAGAGAGAGAGAGAGAGAGAGAGAGAGAGAGAGAGAGAGAGAGAAATCTTAAAATTCCTCAAAGAAATTCGTATATCAAAAACAACCGCAAATAAACTAAGCGAAATAAACACACACACACACACACACACACACACACGCATCCAAACGCACATAAACAAATATACGCTCACAGGCTGACTAACACACGGCCTGGCATTGCTGGGACTTAAAAAGTTTTCGGCGGTGACACGATAAACTATACATCTCTTGCATAGTGGAAAATAAAAAGTGGAAATGAAAAGAAATTGAAACAAACAAATTAAAAAGGGAGAAATTTTTGAAAGAACGGAAACAAAAAAAGGGTGTGTGTTTGTATTTTTTAATTATTTATCATTATTATTATCATCTTTTTTTGGAGTAGTATAAATGGAGAAGATGTAGGGAGAGGGGTGAGCGACGAAGCTAGGTGTAAAGAAAGGGAGGAGGAAAAGGAGGGGGAGGAGGGAGAAAAGGGATAGAAGAAGGAAACGAAGAAGAAGACAAAGAAGGAGAAGGGAGAGAAAGAGGAGAATAACGGTAATAATAATAATAATAAGAGCAAAAAAAATAAAGAAAAAAAAGGAGGACGAAGACAAGGAGATAAAAGTGTGGGTAAGGTGGGATGTTGGAGGGACGGGGGTGGTGTAGTAGATGGGGGGGGGGGGGTGCACTAGCTGGCATTGACTGGGAGAGGAGATCACGATCAACGCTTTGGATGTGACGGCTTGACTGCTGTTTACAAATATTGCAACGGAAATTTGTAAATAACGACTGACGTTTGAATAAATCGAAAGAGGGATGGGTGAAGAGAGCGCGGAGAGGGGAAGAATGAAGGAAGAGGGGAGAGGAGGAAGAGAGGAGGGAGGAGAGGGGAGAGGAAAAATGGGAGGAGGAGGGAGGGGAGGGTGCAAAGGAGGGTAGGAGGGAGGCGAGAAGTGGGAAGAGAATGGAAGAGAGGAGAAGAGAGAGAGGAAGAGGAGAATGGAGGGATAGGAGATGTTAAGAGGGGAGGGCAGAGAAAGTAGGAAGAGAGGAGACAGAAGTAGTAGGGTGAAGAGCATGAGGACCGGGGAAGGAGAAATAGTAGTAGTAGGAGGAGGAAGAGTAGAAGGAGGAGGGGGAGGAGAAGAAGGAGGAGGAGGAAGGGAAGGAGGAGGAGGAGAAGGAGAAGGAGGAGGAGGAGGTAAAAGAAGAGGAGGAGAAGAAGAAGGAGAAGGAGAAGGAGGATGGAGGAGGGGAGTAGGAGGAGGAGGAAAGAGGATCGAGCGAGCCTTGAGAGCAAGAAGGATGTTCGCCGTTATGAATGTGAAGCGAAAACCCCCCGCGACTTATGCACTTATCATGTCATTCGTTATCAAACCGCAGGCGATTAAGACGATACCGAGACTAACGATAAAGGAGCGAACAGACGATAAGAAAGATCATGAGCTTGATCTTTATGCTAATAGTAATGACCATTTTTATCACATCCTTGTCAACAGAATCAATAAAATCCTTCGCCGTTGCATATATTCTCGTGCAAGCAATTATCTTCATCATCGCAGACGCACACACACACGAACACGCCTTCTACACAGACACGGACGCACATAAGAAGGAGTAACAGACGCTGTTCGTATGAGTCACCGCGCTACTGGTATAATGAAAAGGAATTACGAATTTACGATAGTGTTAATGCGTGTCTTTTTCTTTTCAAGAATTCTTGAGATTGCTCCTTTTTTCGTCTTATGCGAAAAGGGAAGATGGGAAAGGAGATATGGATGTGAAGGTGGGAATGGAAGAGGGAGGGAGAGAGAGAGAGAGAGAGAGAGAAATATCTCAGTACTATAAACAGAGAATATAAGGCAACCCATTCGCCATAGCGTAAAAAAAAAAAAAAAAAAAAACTCAAAATAAAAACTAAAACACAAATTTACGATCGCAAATTTCACAGGACGGCGAACTTGCAAGTCGAGCCCGTATTTACATATGCAGAGACCCACAGCATAATTCACAGCGTCATGATACCGGGCTCATGACCATCGTTCATGCAGTGTAATTCCTCTCTTGTAATTACACTTCGGAACCCATTTTGAAATTTCGGGTAATCATTCCTCAAGCGGAAATATAAATTAGAATGACAGGATACGCCACACGAAAGGCCGCAATTTGAGGGAAATTTTTCAGAAATGGAGGCACAAGAGGGGGGGGGGGAGGTAGGGGGGGGGAAGGACCCTCTCCTTCCGCCCCCCTACCTCCATCTCCCCCTTCCTTCCACCCCCCTACCTTCAGCTCCCCCTTCCTTCCACACCCCTACCTCCACCTCCCCATTCCTTCCACCCCCCTACCTTCAGCTCCCCATTCCTTCCACCCCCTACCTCCACCTCCCCCTTCCTTCCACCCCCCTACCTCCACCTCCCCCTTCCTTCCACCCCCTCCCTCCACCTCCCCCTTCCCTCCACCCCCCACCTCCACCTCCCCCTTCCTTCCACCCCTACCTCCACCTCCCCTCCTTCCACCCCCCTACCTCCACCTCCCCCTTCCTTCCACCCCCTACCTCCACCTCCCCCTTCCTTCCACCCCCCTACCACCATCTCCTCCTTCCTTCCACCCCCCTACCTCCACCTCCCCTACCCCCAGAAGGGGGGTTAGGGTTGAGGGGGATGGTGGGTTGTGGGTAGAGAGTGTGGTGTGGGAGAGGGGAGAGTGGAGGGGTGGCGGTGGGGGGAGGGGGTTGAAGATGGAAGGGGGGAAAGGAATATGGCAACGGGGTTAATAAGGGAATGAGGGATTTATTGGGGATTTATTCGCAATATTTTCGTATTGTTTTCAGCTCAAACTAAGTTAATATTTATTTTTTCTCTCATCTCGATTTATGTATCTTGAATGTTTACTCTTTCCACCCGATTAATGAATTAATAGATTAAATGCGGTAATGTCTTTTTAACTTGACGCGGAAAGTTATAGAAGTTAAAAAAAAAAAATCTATTTACTTCCTTCTTTCCAGATCCTTTCCAGTGACATCTTTCTCCCCCACCCCCCATCCACCCCCACCCCCCACCCACCCCCACCCCCTTTAAAAAAAATACACACGAGAAAGACAAAAGAACACACACAAAAAAAATAACAAATAACAAAATACGTTATTTTCCTCTCAGCGTTGCCAGATCGGTAAGCAAATCTAGCAACAGGATATATATAGTCAAATAAAACACGTGTGCACTGCGTTTATTCGACACCGTTTGTCCTTACTAAAATATGACCACGTCCCGAAATACCAAATTAATTAGGGATTTTATAACGGCGACCGCGTAACCGGCCCGGGGTAGCGAGTATCCTGCGGCTAAACCGAATGTTGGGATAAACCGGAGTGGAGGAGGAGGAAGGAGGAAGGAGGAGGAGGAAGGAGGGGGTTGGAGGAGGAGGTGGAGGAAGGAGGTGGAGGAAGGAGGGGGTTGGAGGAGGAAGGAGGGGGAAGGAGGAAGGAGGAGAGGAAGGAGGAAGGAGGAGGAGGTGGAGGAGGAAGGAGGGGGAGGAGAAGGAGGAGGAGCAGGCGGAGGAGGATGAGGGGGAGGAGGAAGGAGGAAGGAGGGGGAAGGAGGAGGAGGAGGAGGAAGGAGGAGGAGGAGGGAGGAGCAGGAGGAGGAGGAAAAGAGGAAGGAGGGAGGAGGAGGAAGGAGGGAGGAGGAAGGAGACGCAGGAGGAGAGCGGAGGAGGAGGAGGAAGAAGAGGTGGTGGGGTTGGAAGAATAGGTAGAAGGATAGGGAGAGGAGAAGGGGAATAGAGAAGGAGGAAGAGGTGGAGGAGGAAGAGGTGGTGGAAGAGGAGGAGAAGTTGGAGGAGAGGAAGAAGGAAGAGAAGGAACAGGAGGAGGAAAAAGAAGGAGGTGAGAGAGGAAGAGAAAGTGGAGGTTGAGGTGAAAACTGAAGACGAGTAAAAGAAGAAAATTAATAAAATAAACAGCCAGGAATATATGAGCAGAAAACACACACACAAAAAAAAACAGAAAAACTCGAAAAAAAGGAATATGAAATAAGGAAGAAGAGAGTGTAAGAAGGGACAAGGGGAAGGGACAAAGGGGGAGGGAGGGAGGAGGGGAGGGGGAGGGGGAGGGGGAAGGGTAGTTGATGGAATCGTACGCTTTATCGAGGATGAAGCATGTACTGCCCGCCGCTGAGTTTTATGAAGTGACTGAATTTATTTCTCACTCTCCTCTCTCTCTCTCTTTCTCTCTTTCTCTCTCTCTCTCTCTCTCTCTCTCTCTCTCTCTCTCTCTCTCTCTCTCTCTCTCTCTCTCTCTCTCTCTCTCTCTCTCTATTCTTTATTCTTCTTTTCCTCTCTCTCTCGGTCTCTTTCTTATTTCCGTATTCGCCCTCTTTTTCTCCCTTCATATCTCTTTCTTCCTCTCCCTCACCTTCTCCCTCTCCCTCTCCCCCCTCCCTCCTTCTTTTCCCCCTTTTTCTCTCCTTTTCTCCCCTTCCCTCTCTCCTACTTCTCTCTCCTTCCCTCTCCCACCTCCCCCTTCCCACCTCTCTCTCTCTCTCTCTCTCTCTCTCTCTCTCTCCTTCCTCCACCTCCCCTCCCACCCCACCCCTCTCTCTCCCTCTCTCTCTCTCTCTCTCTCTCTCTCTCTCTCTCTCTCTCTCTCTCTCTCTCTCTCTCTCTCTCTCTCTCTTTCTCTCTCTCTCTCTCTCTCTCTCTCTCTCTCTCTCTCTCTCTCTCTTTCTCTCTCTCTCTCTCTCTCTCTCTCGCTCTCTCTCTCTCTCTCTCTCTCTCTCTCCCTCTCTTCCTCTCTCTCTCTCTCTCTACTGCCGCTCGCTGATGCTTTATGGGACTCGTACAATTTACAGGGACGAGTCCTTATCAGCAGTCTTAAGGTTAGCCGAGAGGAAACAATGTGAGCCTTTGTGGGTGGGGAAAATACACAAAAATGGGAGGAAAAGGAAAGAGGGGGAAAATGGGGGGATGGGAGGAAGAAGGGATGGGAGGAATAGGGAAGAGTGTGGAAATGGGGAGGGGGGTGAGAGGAAGAAGGGATGGGAGGAATAGGGAAGAGGGAATAAATGGGGTGGGATTGGGTGATGTGAGGAAGAATGGATGGGGAGAATGGGAGAGGAAGATGGGGATAGAGAGGGGGAAGAGAATGGATGATGAGGGAAAGAGAGTGAGAGAGAAAGAAATAAGGAGATTCCTGTTTTTGAAATGAAAAAGAGAAAAAATCACTCTTTCACATGTTTTATTTCTTGTTTTTTTTTCCATTTTCATCCTCCCCTTTTCTTCATCTCCTCTTCCTCCATCTTCCAATTTCTAAAAACTCTTACCAATCTATCCCTCCTTCTCTTACTTCTCTCCTCCCTTCCCTCCTTGCCTCCCTCTCCCTCCATCCATCCACCGCTTCCTCCTTCCCACCCTCCCTCCATCCTTTTCTCCTCCCCTCTCTCCCTCCCTTCCTTCCTCCTCCATTTTCGCTTCCGTCAGGATCTTCCCCCCTCACCCCCCCCCCCTTTTTCCCCCTTGTCATTATTCTTTATTCCACCGTGGCTTTCGCCCCCTCTCCCCTTCCCTCTTCGACATTTTCTGATATAGATCTTCGAATGATTGACAATATATGTCATTTAGGTCCTTCACCCTCTCTCGCGTTCTTCTATTTCTCCTATTACCCATTTTCTTATATTTTTCGAATCGTTCGGCATTTTAATTTTTTTTTCTTTTTTTAACAATTACATTTTCTATCTTCAAATATTTCTTATTAATCTTTCCATGAAAATATTATTCTCTTTTTCATCCCAGTTACTAATTCCTATTTTCATCAAACTTTTCCCACATTTCTTTCTTTTTACCAAAACCTTCCCAATTCTTCCTTCCATTTCCTCATTCCCAGCTTTATCAGAATCCCCCCATACATCGTTCCATTTATCCTTCCCGTTTTCTATAACCCCGGAAGGTTTGACGTTATGTTGCAGTCGCCATGAATCATGTACAATTTCACCATTTCCCTTGATTTATGGCTTTTATGGAAGGCCCAATCAGTAGATATACAAAGACGGTAGCTAGCAAAAAACATGTACTTCATTTCTTGCTAGTAGGAGCATTATTTATTGATTTATTCAGATGTTTATTTCATTTTTGATGTCTTTGTTTATCATTTGTTATTGTTTATTGTCATTATGGGATTTCTTTTCGATCGTAATTCATTCTAGATGAGTATATTGCCTTGGTGATGCCGACGGTTTGATGTGATGATTCTCTTTACATCAATGGCATCATATTCTCCATTTTCTCTATTTTAAGCTCTAATTTAGGAAGATTCTCTATTCATTAATGGTATCATTTTCTCTAGCTTAAGCTCTAAATCGTGATGATTTTCTATACATCAATGGTATCATATTCTCTTTCTCTATTCTAAGCTCTAAATCGTGATGATTCTCTGTACATGAATGGTATCAAATTCTCTATTTTCTCTCTTTTAAGCTTTAATATAATATTCTCTATTTTAATCTCCAATTCGTGAGGATTTTCTATACATCAATGGTATCATATTCTCTATTTTCTCTATTTTAAGCTCTAATTCGTGATGATTCTCTGTACATCAATGGTATCAAATTCTCCATTTTCTCTCTTTTAAGCTCTAATCTAGGAAGATTCTCTTTGCATCAATGGCATTCTCTGCTCTATTTTAAGCTGCAATTCGTCTCCCTCTTTCATTCGCAACACGACCTTTGCGCGGTGAACGAGAGGACACTTCCAACCCATCACATACTCTCACTTTCCAGCTCAGTTAAGACCCCAAGCCGTTCAACTTCATCCTTGGCCGTACATAACTTCATCCCTTCCTCCCTTCCTCCCCTTTCGCTATGCCCCTTCCCCTCTTCTACTCTGGGCTTTCCTTCTCTCCTCCCTCCCCTCTGTTCTTCTTCTGTCTGTGGGGATTTTCGATTCTCCTTTCGTCCTTCCTTTTCAAGCTTTTCGACTTTTGTTTTTCTTTTGCTTTTATGTTTTCTCTTCGTTCATTATTTCCATTTCCTCCTCCTCCTATCCCTCCTCTTCTTTCTCCAATCCTTGCTCTTCGTCCCCCACCTTCTCCTATCCCTCCTCTTACTCCTTCTCCTATCCCCCCT
>NC_091583.1:15281773-15286773 GCF_042767895.1 Penaeus vannamei | reverse complement strand
GCTTTCGTTACCGCTCTCCTTGTAGTTTTATCTAAGCCTTCGACCGCAAGTGAAATATTTCGGAATTGAGTTAGAGACCACGAGACACAAGTCCCATATATGAATATCATTATCAATATTAAGAATAGCTTTTACATCAATATAATAAAATTGATCTTTTATATGACAGTGTATTCAAACGAATTTCGTTCACATGAGAAGAAACCATATTTGTTTGACTTCGGTCTTTCAGATTTTTCTTCATTCAGGCATTTTCAAAGATGGCGACAATGTATCTGGAGACATTGATGGAATCCAGAGCGTCTTTCAATTTAAAGAAACGATAAAACAATCATGTATATCACTTAAACCTCATCTAGCGCCGCACACCGTTTCTGAAGAGCAAACGGGTAGGAGAAACAAAAATGAATTTACAGGAGTTTCTCGTGAAACACTGAAGGATCTTCGCAATCCCAAATAAATCTCGTAAACTAATGCAACTTTCAGAAAATATTTATCTGTCAAAAATGAATTACAACCGAGATATACTCATATTTTATACAGTTTTTCTAGAGTCTGCCGCTCAACCTCCTCCCTCTACGGGCTGGCTTGGGTCGGCGAGATGGAGACCGGCCCGTACATCAGCCACCGCGCGGCGCCTCCGCCAATCACGAGCGAGATCAGCGGCGCGCGAGCCAATGAGCGAACATCACGGGATGGCGGCGACCAATCACGGCGAGGCGAGGGACGGAGGCCAACTCCAGCGCAACTCGGAGAGCGGGGGGACGCGGCGGCACTCCAAGAGTTTTTGAATTTTATGTAAAAAAACACAAGAGAAATTAATTATTCATTATCAAAGTATTACCGAAAAAATAAACAGAAACTGTATTGACCATATATATGATTTTCGATTCGCCGAAGAGTTTGGAAAGTAGAGAATAATTGTGAAATACACTGTTCAAGCCGTCGCCGCCGAGTGCCAGAGGTTAGTAAAGCAACATCTTTAAGCAGATTTCAAGTCTATCGATAATTTTCAAGCTGTGTACTTTAAAAATAACGAAACTAGAATAAGCCGAAATGAAGAAACGAAGTGACAGAATACCCACAAACCTCCGTAAGCCAGGAAGAAACGAAAAACGGAAAGCAAAAAAAGGAAAATACAAACCGTCAGGGTTGATAAATCCTCCTTGTGATTAATATAACGAAGCTATTTTAGAGGGAATCCTTCTCATGCACCTGCTACAGTAATTACCAACATCTATTTAATCCTAATTCCTTAAGTAAATAGAACGACAGATGAGAAAACTTCCCGGCGACCTCTCCAAAGGCAGATCTTCATAATAAAACGGCGCCGCAATATTTCCTTCACTGCTCGCAAGCCCTCGTTGGTTTACCGGCCGTGGAATCATTATCATTTTCTCCCATGTACAACTTTCTTCCATCTCTTCCTAAAAAGGGAATTCAAACTGATATTATTCTCGCGTAATAATACAGACTCGTATACGTCGTCCGTGGATAAACACTTCCGAAGTAACTAGCTGAAGAGTGAAGTTTAAATTGTTTCTGATAACGTTCGGATCTATATATATTTTTGCATTTTCTGCGCCGAAATTATGGATCCATCATTCTTCGAGAACTTTACGAATTCACGAATGATTATAGCGTATTATTTCTCAACGGCTAATTAATTACGGCTCAAGATATGTTGAGGAATGTGGATTGTATTTTCCGCGATCGGATAACTAACGGGAGGTCGGCGGAGGGATGGAGTGAGACATAATAATTGTTATGTCCCTCACCTCCTGCTTCTAATTTTCATTTATCGATTGCTTGTGATGTTTATTTGCATGTGCTTGTGATAGATGTATGCAAATATTTTTTATTTATGGCTAGGTTATATTTAAGGGTGTTTAAATATTGTATTACCCTGAAATTCGATGAGGAAAAGTGAAAAAATATTGCCGATTGAAAAAAATCACGAAGATGCGGCTTAAACACCTCTTTTAAAACGCATAATGTTTATTCTGTAAGCAGATCAATAAACAAGCAATAAAAACGAGGAAACGGGCGGTCAACAACCGCCAGGAGCACCCACCTGTGCATTGCGTAGGCCTCTCCTCAACCCCTCACCAATCTGTCCCCGCTTCCCCCTCAGGAATGCAAACACCGGGAGTAGCATTCATAAAACCACTTCGAGGTGACTTTATGCCCACTTTTACGATCGTGTTGATGATGTTGCAAACGACCGGGCCGCACACTTCGCGTCAAGGCAGCGGCGGCGGGTCCCTCCCAGCCGAGGTCCACAGCGGCGCGGGCCGGGAGCGAGAGAGGCAGCTCCCCGGCCGCCCCTGCTCGCCAGCCAGCCCCGGCGCGGCCACACTGAGATGGCGGACGCTCGCCCCGGTGATGGCCGGGCCCAGCGCCGCCGGTCGGGCCGTTTTATTTTGATTTTATAGCGCGTTTGCCCGACGTTTTGTGTGATGCTTAGTGCTGGATTATTGCCACTCTTTGGCCGAGGGAATTTTGCGATTGAGACTCCCAGCAAGAGATTCTGAGCTGGTGTTTCGGGTTTTTTTATGGCGTTTTTTCTTCCGTCCGCGGTTTGAGCGTGAGCTAGGAGGAGAGGGAATGGCGCTGGTTAGTGCTGGGATGCACTTGGGTCTGTATTCGAGCGCGTAATTTCACACCTATTTGCTACTATTTTACCAATCTTCCTCCGAACTTTTAGTGTAGTATGAATAAGTAGCGTGGCTACACTCAAGATAATTTACTGGAACAAACTTCTTGGGTGTATTTCACTCCAAAAAGAACCGACCGGCTTGATATATCGTATTTGTTACGCGAAAAGTTTTAAAGTCTGGTACAAAAATATTCCTTTACCTCAGTATCACACCTATAAGTATAACAATCTTTAGGCTATAACAACACGGTCTTTGCCCCCACCTCGCTCTATTGTCTCCCAGACGACGAGCATAATTATACGCCGATATATTTGTCGTCAAGAGGCTCTCGCTCGGAGGATAATGCGGTGTCGCTTTCTCAGCCGGGATCGACGGCGGCTCGGGGATCGCGCGCGCAGGAGGAGTGGGGTCATTTTAATTTATTTGGACTCTGGCTTTTCATCTCGTGTGTTTAGCGTTTGCTCGGCGTTCAATGGGCTTGCAGGCTTCGAAGATTTGAAGCGGGGTATTGTAGGAGAAAAAGAAATCTTTCACATATTTGATTTCTTTCTTTTTCTTTTGATATCCAATGTCTATTCTCATCGCTCCGATTTTTTGCAATGAATTAAGACACGGATAATGAAATGAATAAACGAAAATAATTTCTCGATCCTATTCCCCCCTTTCCCCTCCCCTTCCCCTTCCCCCTCTCTCTTTCTCAACCCCCCCCCACACCCCCTCACCCCCCACCGAACCTTTCCAAAGACAATCGAATACCGTGTTTTTGGACTTTACAAACGCCTCGCCCCTTATTTCACGGTTCTAAATACGAAATCGACGAGACAGGAACGGAGAGAAGCGCGCGAGAAGATATATCAGCGCTGCACATCTCTCGCGCGTGTCTCGTTTTGTGCATTGTTCAAAAAGATAAAGAGATTTTTATCATATCTTTTGAATCTTTTTTTTTCATTGTTATCGACGTGATTCGTATTTCAGAAGAGGTGTTATGTAGATGAATTGATATGAGGCGTATTGTTCTTGTTGACTTTCATTATTTTGTTGTATATCATTTTGCATAGATGTTATTTTTTCATTGGAAAAAGAATAATTATGCTTTAAATATCAATATAATAGTAAGAGTAAGAATGATTATAATAAAAGTGGTAATTTGATGTGATATTGACAATGGAATTCATAATAATAATATCAGTAATAATAATTATCATGATAAGGAAATAAAGATACTGATAGTAATAATAAAAGCATTAAAAACAAAATTAAAAAATATAATACTGATACAAATGATGATGTTAATGATAATGATAGTAGTAATTATAACAACAATAAGAGTAATAATAATAATAATAATGATTATGACAATAATATGGTACTAATAAAAATAATAATAAAATCAATACTATTACTAATACGACAAATTATATTAATTATAATAACACAATAGTAATACTAATAAAAATAATAATAGTAATAATAATAACAAAGATAGTAACAGTAACAATAATCATGATGATGATAATAATAATTGTTACTATTATTACTATCAGTATTGTTATTAGAATTATTACTATTATTATTTTATTATTGTTATTATTATCATTATTATGAAAACAGCAATTATGATGATAAAGAATGATAAAATTAATAATGATGATTACCCTAATAATAAGAAAGATTATGTTAATAAGAAATAATAATAAAAAAGGATAATAATAAAGACAACAACAACAACGATGATGATAATGGTTAAAATATCGAAATAATAATAATGATATTGATGACAATAAAAATCATCATTATTATTATTATTATTATTATTATTATTATTATTATTATTATTATTATTATTATTATTATTATTATTATTATTATTATTAATATTGTTGTTATTATTATTATTATAAATATTATTATTATTATTATTGTTATTATTATTATTATTATTATTATTATTATTATTATTATTATTATTGTTATTATTATTATAACTATTATTATTATCATCGTTATTATTATTAGTAGTAGTAGTATCATTGTTATCATTATTACTATCATAATTATTATTATTATTATTGTTATTATCATTATTATTATTATTCTCATAATCATTATTATTGTTCTAATTATGATTATTATCATTATATTTACTATCAATATCATTATTATTCCTATTATTATTATTATTACTGTTATTATTATCATTATTATTATCATTATTATTATTATTATTATTATAATTATTGTTCATGTTGTTATTATTATTATTATTATTGTTATCATTATTGTTACTATTATTATCATAAATATTATTATTATCAATATCATTTTTATCAATATTTTTTA
>NC_091583.1:15271773-15279273 GCF_042767895.1 Penaeus vannamei | reverse complement strand
TCCCTCCCTCCCCCCTCCCTTCCTCCCTTATCCCAGGGTGAAGTGAGGGTTGATTGGCTTCCTTTGCCCAAGACAGACGTGCAATGGAAAACAGGAGGAAGGATACTAGCCACCAGAGTACAAGAGGCTGGTTAGGAGGGGATAGGACTGCCCCTCCCTCCGTCCCTCCTTCCCCTCCATCTCCTCCCCCAACCTCTTCTTCTTTTCTTTCTCTCCATATTCTCCAGTCTCCCTCCTTCCCCTCTTACTCCTCCTCTGTCCACTCTCATTCTCTTTCTCCATATTCACCAGTCTTCTCCCTCCTTCCCTCCCTCTAGCTCCTCCTCCTCCTTTTCTCCCTCTATCTCCCCCTCCTCCTCCTCCTTCCCTCCCTCTATCTCCCCCTCCTCCTCCTCCTTCCCTCCCTCTATCTCCCCCTCCTCCTCCTCCTCCTTCCCCCACCATTCCCCTCTTGCCTGGACTGGACAACAATGAAGTAACGAGGTCGTTGGAACTTCTTTCTCTTTTCCGGGAATGTTCGAGAGTGGATTTCCCCAACAACTGTTTAGGAGGGGGTGGTGGGGGGGGGAACGTTGGGGGTTGGTAGGTGTGGGGGGGATAGGTCTCTCCGATAGGCCTCTTCTAATAAAAAAAAAAAGTCTAGTTATGCAAAATGTCTGAGTGAATGGTACCCCATAGGATTGAAATAATTTTGATTCGTTGCCGCCTACATACAGGCCTAATCGGATATATATAAAAAGGAAAAAAAAGGAGAGAGAGAGAGAGAGAGAGAGAGAGAGAGAGAGAGAGAGAGAGAGAGAGAGAGAGAGAGAGAGAGAGAGGAGAGAGAGGAGAGAGAGAGAGAGAGAGAGAGAGAGAGAGAGAGAGAGAGAGAGAGGAGCGCTTTTAAAAAATGAACTCGCCGACATTATGTATTTTGTATGAATGTGATAAAAGACTAATTTCTGCTCGGTCTTCTGGGAGTCATTGGCGCACAATTCCCGTAATGAACAAAGCAAGGGGGAGTCCGCACCCCTCGCGTCCCCCCCATGTTATCGCTGGGGTCGCCATGTTCCCCTCTCTTCTCCATTTTTCTTCGTTTCTTTCTTTTACTGCTGTTCTGCCTTTTTTCCTTTTTCGTCCCTGCACGTTCTCCAGTTTTTTTTTCTCTCTTTTTTTAATATAAATAGTTTTGTTATTAATGGAAATCTTTTGATGGAGATAAAGGAAGTTACAATGGGAGATTTTGTTCTATATTCGACGAGATTCTTGGGGGGGAAAAAGAGAAGAAGAGGGGGACGGGAGGAGGGGGGGTAAAGGAAGGGGGGGGGTCGCACAAGCGATGCGGGCGATCCCCAGGCCTGCAATAATTTTCAATCAGGCAAGACGTTCCTTAGTCCTACAATATGTCCAAAAGCCCAATAAAAGGGAGGAGAGGAGGGAGAGGAAGGAGGCAGACAACTGTGCTTGATGAGGAGAAAGAGAAAGTTTGCGATATAAATTATTCCAGTTCAAGCGCCGAAGTTCTGACCACCACGAAGCAAGTCCCTGCCATCCAGCTCTTGTCAATCGCGTCGTGTATCCTCATTCATCTACTCCTCCTCTCCTCGCTCTCTCCCTCCTCCCTCCTTCTTTACTTCTATCTCTCTTTCCCTCCCTCCAGCTCTCTATTTCTCTTCTCTCCCTCCCTCCAGCTCTCTATTTCTCTTCTCTCCCTCCCTCCATCTCTATTTCTCTTCTCTCCCTCCCTCCAACTCCCTATTTCTCTTCTCTCCCTCCCTCCATCTTTATTTATCTTCTCTCCCTCCCTCCATCTCTATTTATCTTCTCTCCCTCTCTCCGTCTCTCTATTTATCTTCTCTCCCTCCTCCCTCCATCCACATCCCCTAAAAGGTCTTTAAAGAAGTGAAAAGATCATTTGAGATCCTTGGCCAAGATGTCGTCGACGGAGGTTATCAAGATGTCATACAAGGAAGAGGAATCTTAAGGCGAGATGGGGGGGAGAGGGAGGGAGAGCGAGGGAGAAGAGATGGGAGGAGTGCGGGAGATAGGGAGTGAATAGTAAGGGAGAGAGTGAGAGAAGGATGAAAGAAGAGAAAGATGGTGGAGAAAAGAAGGGATGAGTAAGGGAGAGAGGAAGGAAAAGATGAAGTAGAAAGGGATAGAGGAATGAGTCCGAAAGAGAGAGGAAGGAGTGAGTACGAGAAAGGGAAAGAGGGAGAGAGGAAGGAGTGAGTGCGAGAGAGGGAGAGAGGAAGGAGTGAGTCACAGAAAGAGAGAAAAAGAGAGAAAGGAAGGAGCGAGTCCCAGAAAGAGAAAGAGAGAAAGAGAGTAAGGAGCGAGTCCCAGAAAGAGAGAGAAAGAGAGAAAGAGAGTAAGGAGCGAGTCCCAGAAAAGGAATGAGTCCCAGAAAAGATGAATCTCGTGTTTATCTCCATCCCGGCCTCCCGATAAGCGTAGTCCGGTGGCCCTTTTAGTATGGGAGGCGAAATCGCTCGGGTAATTTGACTTGCCGGACTTGAATATTGCGGTTACTCTGTGACACTTATAAATAGCCGGTGCCCCGAAGACGGATCGCTCCAGAGAAGCCATTTTTATCTAAATGGTCGTCGCGTAGTTGGTATTAAGGTCGTAATTGGCACTTTGATAATAAGGCGTCTGTTTTCTATCCGTTTGGAATATTGATTGACTGTTTTCCTTGTCCGTTTTTTATGCTTATTGTATAGTGAAGGTTTTATGATGAATTCGTAACTGTATATCTAATCTGTTCTCTATATTAGCAGAAATGTTTTGAAAGTATGTTTTTAGTCGAAAATATATATTGTACAATTTTCTTTCCTTGGTCATTCTCTTATATCCCAATTTCTCCATTCTTCCAGTTCTCCTTTTTCCATCCTCCTTTTTTCCCTCGTTCTCCCCCCCCCCCCAAACCCCAAGCCTCCCCCGCTCAGTAGACCACTGCAGGCTATTGCGCCTAGTCCTAAAAACCGGTTTTTAGCGTGAACCATTTGCTTTACGATGGGACCATAAATACTCTTTTTTTCTTTTTCTCTCGTTTTTTTTTTTTTTTTTTTTTTTTTTTTCTTTTCTTTTTCTTTTTTTTTACGTTCTTTGGGAATGCACCTCTGTCTCGGTGCTTTTTTATGTAATGGTTGAGGTCTTCGTTACACTGAAACACCATCTAATTTGTTGGATTTATATTTCTCTCTATTTCTCTTCTCTCCCTGCCTCCATCTCTCTATTTCTCTTCTCGTCCTCCCTTCATCTCTATTTCTCTTCTCTCCTTCCCTCCATCTCTCTATTTCTCTTCTCTCCCTCCCTCCATCCCTCTCTACTGTTTTTTCTTTTTTTTCTGCCAGGGCTTTTAGATAGAAACCTATGACAAGATTGTACATAATACTAATACATACATGCATGCATATATGTACGTATGTGTGTATTTATGTATACAAGTGTACGTACTGACTTATCAAGCGGGTAATAACATATAAACTAAGATAAACTCCTTATGATTGATTATCTGGAAGGAGGTAAGCATCTTAAATAATATAAAAAAATCAACCTTTGTAACAATTTCTTCAAATAATCTAGAAACACCTTGAATTCAAAACCGTAGAAACATGCGCAGCCATAGAGGGAGAGAGAGAGAGAGAGAGAGAGAGAGAGAGAGAGAGAGAGAGAGAGAGAGAGAGAGAGAGAGAGAGAGAGAGAGAGAGAAGAAAAGAAAAAAAAAAGACACGCAAGGAAGCGAAACCTTTGCCATTTACCGAAAAGAGGGAGACGGAGAAAAAAAGAAAAGAAAAAAAAAAAAAGTTCCTCAACGCTTTCGAACACCATAGACTAAACACAACCGATCCGAACGCCCACCAAGCAAGTCGGGCCGGCAGCAGTATTCACAAGGGATCGGTGCATTATGGTAGAGGTCATAAACTTTGGGTAATATTTTAGTAAAGTGACGCACGCAGTGTGGTGACGGACATCAGCTTAAAGAGGTTCTCAGACACTTGGGTCGCAGTGCGGAGGACCAGGGAATTTTGGCGGTGGGGGGGAAGGGGAATCAAAGAGGAAGGGAGAGAAAAAAGGAGAAAGAGATGGAGGAAGAAGGGGTATAAGGTAAAAGCCAAAGGGAAGGAGGGTGGGAGTCAGATCAAAGAGGAGGAGAGAAAAAAAGGAGAAAGAGATGGAGGAAGAAGAGGTATAAGGTAAAAGCCGAAGGGAAGGAGGGCGGGAGTCAGATCAAAGAGGAGAGAAAAAAAGGAGAAGGAGATGGAGGCAGACGGGGTATAAGGTAAAAGCTGAAGGGAAGGAGGGTGGGAGGCGGAAGGCGAAAAGGCAAAGGAGAAAGAGATGGAGGAAGAAGGGGTACAAGGTAAAAGCCGAAAGGAAGGAGAGTGGGAGTCAGTTTAAAGAGGAAGAGAAAAAAAAGGAGAAAGAGATGTAGGAAGAAGAGGAACAAGGTAAAAGCCGAAAGGAAGGAGAGTGGGAGTCAGTTTAAAGAGGAAGAGAAAAAAAAGGAGAAAGAGATGGAGGAAGAAGAGGAACAAGGTAAAAGCCGAAGGGAAGGAGGGTGGGAGTCGGAAGGCGAAAGGGAAAAGCCAGAGATTGATAGATCGAGGGAGGGAGGAAGGTGAGGCTGAGGAGCAAGAAGTCGCCCCAGTCACATATCTTCTTCAAGAAAGCACGAGGTTCGCCAAAAGGTATCCAATTAACCCTCCGTCTTTCGCAAACTCTCGCCATGAATATGAAGAGAATACCTGAGAATTATTTCGCCCAGAATCTTGTTAAGACTGTCATGGACTCTCTCGACATTAAACACCCCGATCGAAGACCCACCCCCACCCCCACCCCCATCCAACCCCAAACATCCACCGCCTTTGTCCTAGCTCCAGATTTTTATTACGCCACATAGAACCCACGAGGAAGGTTCGCACAGAAAAGAACATACGGAGGGAGTAGAGGGTGGTATGTGTCCCCCTTTCCACCTTTAGCTCTCCCCCTGCCCTCCAACCCCCACCCCACACCTCCATACTACCCTCTTTTGGCTCAGGTACGTCAAGGAAGAGAGAAAAGGGAGGAGGGAGGGAGAGAAGGGAGGAGGAGGGAGGGAGGGAAGGGAGGAGGGAGGGAGAGAAGGGAGGAGGAGGAGGGAGGGAGGTAAGGGGAGGGGAGGGAGTTGGTCTTCCCTCTAAACGTTGCCAATCAGGGGCGGAGACATGTTCGGTCCTTCTTTGTCTCCAAAGACCTGCGCCGCTCGAGCTTTAGGGTTGAAGAACGGCCGCCCTATCTCTCTCCTATCAGCTGATCGACGAAAGAGAACGATCTCGAGTAATTTCATGTCGGGAAATGTTTCTTTTTTCCGATCTTTCAGGGATTCCTTTCTACTTAATTGCCGGTGAAATCTCTCTTCTTCGTCTCCTTTGTTTGTTTTATCTCCTAATACATGTCACGTAAATGATTTTTTTTCTTAAATCAATCTGTTAAAACTCTGAACATTTTGCACTCCTTGTCTCCAAACCTCCAATAATGTGCTCTGTTCTCTAACTCTGTCTTAATATAAATTCACGAAGGATTCTAACGAGGCTGATGTGTAGACCGCCTCATAATTTCTCATTTGCGGAGCCTCATACTCTGCAACTCGGCTCGGTTGAAACGTGAAATGTTTCTCAATACATTTTGCTTGTAAGTGTAGCTCTTCCTTTGGAGGTTATCATCTCATTTTTTATCGTAGTTGAAGCAAATAATAAATGAATAGATAAATGAAAATGATATATATATATTTTTTCAAGGGACGTCAGATTTTTTTTTAATGATTTATAATACAAAAAAAAAAGAAAAAGAAAAAGAAAATACTCGTGTTTAGGTAAATCTGCTTCCCTAATGCTTGACACCCGCCGAGTCATTGCCTAAAATACACATCCGAACAAACGATTGCTTATTTACCGCATTTTATTGCATCGTATTGTATTTCCTACAAGGGGACCGTGTGACAACAGGACCAGGTGGAATCCCGGGCCTGTGTTTATGTCGTAACTTGAGTCATAATAACAACGCAACAGTCAATTCCAACCCTATAATGGAAGTTTCAACGACCAATTAAACTTGCACTTGGCCCTTGAAGGATGTAAAGGGAGCGGGGAAGGCGCTGAAGAGGAGAGAGAGGGGCGCGAGGGGCGGGCTGGGAGGCGCTTCTGCATTTGGGGAAAACAGGGTCGTCTTGGGGTAATTTCCGAATTTATTCCGGAAGGGGTTGAGAGGGTCGTTTCGCAAGGGTTTCCTTTTCGTGCAATTTCTTTTTTTTTTCTTTCTTTCTTTCTTTCTTTCTCTTTCTCTTTTCTTTTTTTGATGGTGGGGTTTAGCTTTTTTTTATTTTAATTATTTTATTTCTTATTTTCTATTTATTTATTTATATATGTATTTTAATTATTTATTTATTTTGCATAAAGGATGTACGGGAAAGAATGACCATCATTATTTATACTATTTATTCCCCTGTTTTGACGAGTACAACCATCTTCCGCTATAGGCCTAAATAAAGGGTTTTCATGATAAGGAATAATTATAGTGGCGAAGCCCCGGACCCCTTCTTCAAGATGGAGACTGCGAGCACTTTTTTGCCTGTGTCTCCAAGCCGCCGTAGACATAAAGACCAATTACCTTAGTCATTAACCATCGTGACTCGCTCCTGATTGGCTGACGGACAGGCCTACCTCCCGACGGCTTGATTGGTTGGCTTAAGAAAAAAGTCTTAACGACCTACGCGGTACTGGCGGGAGAGACGGACCTAAATGACGCTCCCACAAGACGGGTGACAGGTCAGTACATGAAGGCTACGTCTCACTTACGAAAAGGCAGATGGTTATGATTATGGAGGAAGGAATATAATTTTAGTATCATCGTAAGAGACAGGAGGAGACGGATGGGGAGAGAGAGAGAGAGAGAGAGAGAGAGAGAGAGAGAGAGAGAGAGAGAGAGAGAGAGAGAGAGAGAGAGAGAGAGAGAGAGAAAGAGAGCGAGAGAGAGAGAAGGAGAATAAGAGAGGTAGGAGAGAGAGAGAGAGAGAAAGAGAGCGAGAGAGAGAGAGAGAGAGAGAAGGAGAATAAGAGAGGTAGGAGAGTGAGCGAGATAAACACAAACAGAGAGAGGAAGAGAGAATAAAGGGGGAGATTGAAGGAAGGAAGGAGAGAGGAGAACGAGCGAGAGAGTGAGAGAGAGAGAGAGAGAGAGATGGCGTCGATCTTTTCCAAGGGTAAACCCCCCGATTTATACCCGGGTCATAAGCCAAATAAACTGCGTCGGGCGTCGGAAACAAAGTGTGCCGTGGGTTGTTCACCTTACGGGCTGCCGTTGAAATATCGGGCCGCCAGCGAGGTCCCCCTTAGAACAGATAATGACAAGAGAGTCGTTGCTGATCGGAATAATTGGGGGGGGGGACCTCCTCTCTCCCTCCCGCCTTGACTCCTTGAAGGGCGAGCACCTCTTGCCCTAACTATGGGTCATTAGACCTTAAGGACCCATTGCGCT
>NC_091583.1:15244273-15266773 GCF_042767895.1 Penaeus vannamei | reverse complement strand
TGTCTCCCTACCTCTGTCTCCTTCGCTCTTTCTGTTTTTTATCTTATTGATTTACATTTGTTTAATTGTAGTTTTAGCTAGTTAAACCCCCTTTTACAAATAAATCCAGTCACTTATCTAATTTTCTATTTTCTCCATACAAATGTCTACCTACCCACCTCTATACCCACGCAATCCACCCACGGAAACCTCTCTATCCATTAACCTTATCCACACACCTATCTACCAATCCCCACTATCTATCTATCTATCCCACCAACTCTCCCCACACACCCATCTACCCATCCCCAGTATCCATCTATGTATCTATCCCACCAACTCTCCTCTCCACCTATCTACCCATCCCCACTATTTATCTATCTATCTATCCCACTAACTCTCTCCTCATCTATCTATCCCACCATCTCTCTCCTCATACACCTGTCTACCAACCACCACTATCTATCTATCTATCTATCCCACCAACCCTCTCCTCCCCCCCACCCCCCCCCCCCCCATCTCAGCCTCCTCCTCTCCCCCTTTAACGATCTTTATCTCTCCTTCGATCTACATTAACGGCATCATCCATCACCGAACGGGTTACGGTCTACACGAGGCACTCCGCTTACGGCCAAGGTAGTTCTGAAGGCACACGTGGTTGCATGATATAGCGTCGGTGAATTCCGTTCGGTCGTAAATCAAGGCACGGCTACTGGTGACTGTCCTTTGTCTGCGCCGTTTTAGTGATTAATGTTGATTTGGAAATTTTTGCTGTGCATATTTATGTAAGTTGGATGTCTAGGTATATGTAAAGTCGTGGTTATATTTATGCATGTGTGTATGTATATATATATATATATATATATATATATATATATATATATATATATATATATATATATATATATATATATATATATATATATATATATATATAAAATTTTATGTGTGTTTGTGTGTGTGCGTGTGTTTGTGTGTGTGTGTGTATGTGTGTGTGTATTTATTGTTATTATTATCATTTTTTTTAGCTTTTCCTTCACATCACAGTTGCATAATCAACATGCTGACATCTAACATAAAACCCCCGGCTCCTCAGCATAGAAATAATCTCCAGAAATAATGCCTGAGTACTCTGAAACGCGCTGCATCTTCCCGTCAATTCATGGCTCACTCAATTGCAAGATTTCGATGTTGACGACGCATGCTCTTCATAGTTCAGCGGGGATTTGTTTTATTGTGTTTGTTTGTATGTGTGTCTTTGTTGTGGCTTTTATTGTTATTAATGAATGCTTCCTTCTATCTCTGTCACATGTACACACACGCGCGCATACACTCACGCGCGGAAACACACATATACATACACTCACTCACTGGATCACTCACTCCTTTATTTCCTCCCTTCTCTTCTCTTTTCCTGCTTTTTCCCTCTCTTTACCTGCTTCTATTTCAGCTTACCTCTCCCTCACTTTTCCTGTCCTCAAATCTGCATCTCGCTACCGCTTCCCTCCCTTCCCTCTCTTCCCTCCTTCCCTCTTTCCCTCCCCCTTCTCTTCTTCCCTCCCTCTCCTTCCTCTCCCTTCTCTTCTTCCCTCCTTCTCCTCCCCTTCCTTCCCTCTCCACCGCTTCTCCCTTCTCCTCTTCCCTCCCTTCACCTCCCCTCCCCTTCCCTCCCCTCCCCATCCGCACAGCCATGGACATGTGCAACATTCCCTAAACAACAATAACTAAACTAAATTCCACATATATTCGTTCCAGTATGCATCTACATATTCATTTTCGCTCGGAGGTTGGGATATATAGGGAAAACAGAAAATAAATCCTTCACTTGTCTCACCGTGGAAGCCTTTCCGCCTCCCCTCCCCCCTCTCTCTCTCTCTCTCTCTCTCCCCTCACTCTACCTCTCCCCTCTCTCCCCGCCTCAGACTTACCCCTGCCTCCCCCTCCTCCCCTCTCTCTCTCTCTCTCCCCTCTTCCCCCCACACACACTAACCCCAGCCTCCCTCCTCCTCCCCTCTCTCTCTCTCTCTCTCTCTCCTCACTCTACCTCTCCCCTCTCCCCTTCCCACACTATCCCCTGCCTCCCCCTCCCCTCCCCGCCCCTTTCCTCAACCCCCCAACCCCGGCCAAGGGAGCGTCGCCCCCCTTCCCGCTGCGCAATTTATTCCCGGCCGAACATGCGTGATCCGTGGCTGAAATTCATAGAAAATTATTTCGACTCGGGTCAAATAAATCTTTTTAAAAACTCTGCCCCGAAAACGTCCGTAATGCTCTTTTTGAAGTTTTCGAAAACACGCGCCCAAAATGAGAAGCGAGGATACGAACGGAGCGTGTAAGAATGAACTTTGGCGTTTTATATATTTATTCTAATATAAAAAGAAAAGTAAAAAAAAAAAAAAAATTGTTGATAAAACTTTTCCTTCAACATTTGTGCTCGCTGCTGTGGGCGTGTGCGTCTGGGCGTGTGTACGTGTGTGTGCGTGCGTGTTTCGGCTGCGGTGAATGGGGGAAGTAGAGAGAAGACGAAAAATGAGAGGGAGGAAGGGGTAAGAAGAAGAGAAACGGAACTAAAAGAATCAAAATGTTAAAGAGAGAGAGAGGAAAGAATCAGGGAAGCATGTGGATAAGGAAGAGAAAGAAAAGGAGACAATAATAAAGGGAATATAAGTGAGAGGATACAAAACGCGTGATGCTCTGGTAACACTGACGCCGATGGTCACGTGGTCACCTGCGAGCCTGCCAGATGTAGGTTTGTTTGGATAATCATGAACTGCCGTGTCAACAGCTATATCAAAAGCGACAGGTGAACGTACACACAGGCAAAAGACACACTCACACGCACACGCACATGTTTAACGTACTCATACGCTCACACACACACGCACAAACACACACACATTCGTCTACAAATACACACACATCTTTATACTCCCCCCCCCCAACCCGACACAAAACCCATATACACACATACATAAATCTATCTATTCACACACACACACACACACACACACAACCCCCCCTCCTCTCCACACACAGCCACACACACAACCCCCCTCCTCTCCACACACAGCCATACACACACACACAACCCCCCCTCCCCCCCCACACACACAGCCACACACACACACCTACACACTCGCCCACGCCCTCACCCACGCCCGCAATCTCCCTCTGTGACAGCTTCATCAAGCCGGCGCCCCTGCAACCGGTCGTGAGCCAACCCGTCAAGAGGGACTGACCCGACCCGGAGATAAGGACGGGCTTAATACCGGGTTGCGCTGGCGTGTAACCTGACGGGTTGGCAGACGGAGTGCACACGCGGGTCGCCTTTTGGGGTCCGGGCGGCGTGAGGGGTTGAGGGGCGGAGGGGGAGGGGGGAGGGGTTGTCTGGTTGTGGTGTTTAGGTTTTGGGTTGGGGCTTGGGTTGTATTTTTTGGAGGGGGGTGAGGGGTTGAGTTTGCTTTGGCTTGCTTTGGCTAGCTTTCGATTACATTGGCTTGCTTTCGTTTGCTTTGGCTTGCTTTGGCTTGAATTCGATTGCTTTGGCTTGCATTGGCTTGCTTTGCTTTGCTTTCGCTCGAAGTGGCTTGATTTTTTATTGATTTATTTTTCATTCATTTATTTATTTATCTATTTATTGTCTGTCTGTCTTGGATTTATGTCCTCTTTTGGCCTGGCCGTCGCAGCCAGCACACCCACCCCCAAACCCAGCAACCCGGTGATTCACAGGCAGAGAAAGAGAGATCTAAAGGCGTCACGATCAGTAAGGATGAATGCAAGCGACGTGAAAATACCGCTGACTCATCCTCGCCTTCATTTCCTTTGTTTCTTCAAGATTAACCCCTCTTGGGAGACTCAAGTTGCGCGGCTTACATTTCTGTTCTTTATTATTATTTTATTTATTTATTTTCTTTTATATTTTTTAATTGTTACTATTATCATTTATTTTTTTTTCATTTCTGGAGTTTAATTTCTGATGATTTCCCATTCCGTTGATTCGTGTTTATATGATGTGATTTTGGATTTATTTTGGTGACGTTACGTTTTTATTATTATTTTTATTATTATTTATTTTTTATTTATTTATTTCTTTATATTTTGAGGGATGGGTGGTCGGTAGTAATATAGAGGAAGTGATGTGTATGTAGAGAGATAGAAATAGATAGATAGATCGATAGATAGATAGATAGATAGACAGAGATAGAGATAGATAGATAGTTAGATAGATAGATAGATAGATAGATAGAGAGAGAGAGAGCGAGAGAGAGAGAGAGAGAGAGAGAGAGAAACGGACAAAAAGACAAACACACACACACACATACAAACATACAAACAAATAAGAAAAAAAAACGAGACATCACACGAGAGAAAGAGAGAAAGCGCGAGAGAAAGCGAGAAAGCGCGAGAGCAAGAGCGAAAGAGCGAGAGATTTTAATCCCCGCAGACCCCGCATGCTCCACAACAGCAGTCGGTTGATCTTAAAAATTTATGGGCAGTTGTATCGGTTCGTGACACTGTACTGTATAAACTTCCTGCTGTTGATAAATCTATAAGCAACGACTTGTGAATATCTATAACGTTAACTCCCTCGCTGACAACCAGTCTATTTCCATCAATTGGCGTGGATATATATCTATCTTTTTAATCTATCTCCGTAACTGAGTGCGTATAGCTTGCATATCTCTTTGCAATCTTCATTTATGTGGCCATACAAGCGCGGGCAATCCACATGTGTGTTTACCATATCATTTATATATGTATATATGTGTGTGTGTGTATGTGTGTGTGTGTGTGCGTGTGTGTGTGTGTGTGTGTGTGTGTTTGTAGACAGACAGACAGAGAGACAGACAGACAGACAGACGACAGAGCGACAGCGACCGATTATCCTCCACCGATTAGGCCCCGTAAACTCCGAGAAACGGGAAACGTAGAAACGTTTATTGACGTAATGCAACTTCCTCTCGTTCGCCAGACTCCGTCATCCCGCCGTTCAATAAAGGAGACAAATGCGTCGGGACTTGAGTGGCGAACGGGCGGAGGTGCGCCGCGCCGCTCGCTAAATAACGCGGGCGAGGGTGACGTCGCCGCCGCCGTGCGAGGGAGGGAGAGAGGGAGAGGGCGATGGAGAGGGCGAGAAAGAGGGATAGAGACATAGACAGACAGACAGTCAGACAGACAGACAGACAGGTAGACAGACAGACAGACAGACAGACAGACAGACAATCAGACAAACAAACAGACAGACAGATAGGAGGAGGGACAGAATAGATAGGTAGATAGGTAGAGAGATAGATAGATGCAGAGAGAGAGAGAGACAGACAGACAGACAGTCAGACAAACAGACAGTCAGACAGACAGGAGGAGGGACAGAATAGATAGGTAGATAGGTAGAGAGATAGATAGATGCAGAGAGAGAGAGACAGATAGACAGACAGACAGAGACAGACAGACAGATAAATATGAATAGATAAAATATAGCGCTAAAAATCAGAATTAGGCACCTGGCAAATATCAAGCAATCCATCTTTCGTTCTTTTTTTATTATTCACATTCCATATGATTCTCAACTCTTCGAATCTGTTATATAATCATCTCCCCAAAACGACAAGCAACAGGCGGCGAGAGAAAACGAACAAGATTTGCACCAATGACTACCTGTGACTACACCTGCGGTTTCTGCCAGGTTGCAATTTGCAGAGACTCGGCACTAATCAGGAATACACAGGGGTGGTTTTGCGGGATTCCTTTTGCAAGTGAACAAGAAGAAAAAGAAGGAAGAGGCAAAGGAGAAATCGTCAAATTCGGTCGTGATTTGATTTTTCTTTTTTCTTTTTTTTTTCTCTCTCTCTCTCTTCTCTCTATCTCCTCTGCCTTTCTTAGTTTATCTGTCTGTCTCTGTCTCTTTCTCTCTCGCTATCTCTCTCTCTCTCTCTCTCTCTCTCTCTCTCTATTTATCTATCTATCTATCTATCTATCTATCTATCTTCTTTTCCCTCCTATTCTATTCCCCCTGTTTCCTATTCCTGTTCCTCCTTTCGCATGTACCTCACGACTTTATGGAGAAAGAGGCGAGATAAGTGTGGTTCAGGAAGAGAAAGAGGAGGAAAATGACAACCAAAAGAGAAAGAGAAGGAAATAATATTAAAAGAGAGAGAGAGAGAGAGAGAGAGAGAGGGAGAGAGAGAGAGAGAGAGAGAGAGAGAGAGAGAGAGAGAGAGAGAGAGAGAGAGAGAGAGAGACCCTGCAAGGATGCGGGTGTGATGTATAAGGGTCTGGTCGAGTGGATAAGTGCATTACCTCAGTGACTTGGGAAAGAAAAAAGAATAGGAGCAGTGTGTATGTGTATGTATGTGTGTGTGTGTGTGTGTGTGTGTGTGTGTGTGTGTGTGTGTGTGTGTGTGTGTGTGTGTGTGTGTGTGTGTGTGTGTGTGTGTGTGTGTGTGTGTGTGTGTGTAGAAACCAGACAGACAGACAGAACAGACAAAAACCAAAGACACTCTAAGAGAAAAAAATTGAAGAAAAAAGAAGAAAAAAAAGAAAAACAAAGAAGAAGGAAGGAAGATTTAACAGTGACAGAAAAGGAACAAAAATCAGAAAAACGAAAACAGTCTGTCACGTCCTTGAATCAGCTGCAACCTTTGGAAAATTATTTTTTTTTCTAATAACCTGTCATTGGTTCTTTGTCTCGAAGGCCACCGCGATTTTCTTGAAGGAATTCTAGTCTTTTTTAAACGTCTCTTTTACTTGAAGGTCTATCGGTCTTTGGCAAAATAAAAGAACAGACATGGAGGACGATAAAAAGGATATTTTTTCTTGTAATGTGTGATTTTTTGTTTCGATTTTTTTCACGTTTTGTTAATAGATATCTAATTAGTGTTCCTTTTGACTTGAGAAATATTGAAGAATAAGGACACAGGCAAACGACGTGAAATAAAGTAAAATAGAAGAATACAAACAAAAAGAATATATGTGAACGATTGAATGGCACAAAGCAAAAATTTTGGCTGTATGATATGCAAAATATTTTAGACTTCAACCTGTTGGTCAACGCGACACTTCCCCAACGTGACACTTCTTTTGTTAAATCTGTAATAGCGAGTAACTTCAACATGTTTATGTATTGGAGAACCAGATCTGAATTTTGTTAAGAGGTTCCTGTCCATACAGTAATTTTTGCATAGCATTTGCTGATAGATAAATACATAAATCGATGAATAGATTAATAGATAGATACGTAACTAAATAAATAAATAGATGCAGATACTGGTATAGATATAGATACGGTTGTAGATATACACATATAGATAAACATACATACGTGTGCGTATTTGTGTTTTATTATTCGTTATTTATTTATGTAGACGATCGTTTCAACAAAAGAAAATTAAATCTTTACAAAGAGCCACTTGACAAAACATTTCCCCCCCCCAAAAAAAAGAAAAAACGAAAAAAAACGAAGCTTCTTAATCTAATGAGAAATACGCCGAAGAAAATAAAGTCATTATCTAAATGGACAGTTGAAATTAAGCGACCTATTCGAGACCGCGGCCATGTTGGAACCAGATGACAAAAGAAGGGCTGTTTTTGCGGGATCTTTGCTCCTTTTTGTCTGTCTGAGTGTTTGTTTGTTTTGATTAAAGTTTGTTTTTTTCGGGGGGGGGGGGAGGGTTCTATAGACATTTCGCTTTTTCTTATCGCTTATTTAATAGGTTTAAGTATCGCCATTGCTTCGATTTATGACTTTCCATCATGGAAAAAAGCTAATAATTACTTTTACTTCTACCAGCATTAGCACTAACACGAATAATACCAATGCCAATAACAACAAAAATACCAAAAGAAAGCCTTCAACAGCGATACCACGACTGACTAAACCTTAATACCAATACCAAAAACAAAAATACCAAAAGAAAAACCTTCACCAACGATACCACGACTGACATCTCTAATACCAATACCAACAAAAACAAAAATACCAAAACAAGCCTTCCCGAGCGATACCACGACTGCCCCGACTTCGCAAAACCGACATCAAATCGCGCGCCGGAAAGGTATTATCCCTCAAGCGGCCTCCCCGAATGCGCGGTCCGAGAAGACATTCGGTTAAACACGCCCATTCCGGACGTCGGCGCCGCGTCCTAAGGGGCGGGGGGGGGGGGGGGGGGGGGGGGGCTTGGGGGTAGGGGGGAGGGGCTTGGGGAGGTGGGGGGGAGGGGCTTGGGGGTAGGGAGGAAGGGCTTTGGGGGGTGGGGGGATGTGGGGAGGGGCTACGGGAGGGGGGCGTCTCGTGAAGGTTCGATTTCTTTGGATTTATATTTTCTATTTTTTTTTTCTAAATTCTAATTAGTGTTATTTTTATTGTTGTTGTTGTTGTTGTTATAATTATTATTATTATTATTATTATTATTATTATTACTATTATTATTATTATTATTATTATTATTATTATTATTATTGCAATTATCATTGTAATTATCATTATTATTAATATTATTATCATTATCATTATCATGATTATTATTTTTATTATTATTATTATTATTATTACTACCATTATTATTATTACTATCATTAATATTATTATTATTATTATTATCATTATTATTGTTGTTGTTGTTATTATTATTCTTATCATCATTATTATAATTGTTATAATTATTGTTGCTATTTTCCTTTTTATATGTAAGATATGAAAACTCTTTATATGTAAGATGTGAAAATTTCCTGCTGACATGTGCATAACAATGTGTGTGTGTGTGTGTGTGTGTGTGTGTGCGTAATATCAATACAGTCTGTGCCACCATGATATATAGGCTCCACGATGACTTTGTGCAAAGAGCGTATGAGTGAGCCACGCACACTTTGAATGCTAAGTATGAATATATATTGGGTTATTGTTCTTACTCTGAGCCCCGTAGAATGCCCCCTCCCCCCCTCCCCTCCCCTTCACCCCCTCACAGTACCAATCCCTCACACCTATGCGATTGTAGCCTTTATGGATCATTCGCCGAGAGCCGAAAATCCTATAACCATCAATACGCATCCACGCTACTCCCTTCAGCTCTTATCCATTGGCTCTCGAGAGATCAAAATCCTCAAAAATCCACCTCTAGCCCCCTCCGTCCTCCACGTCCCCCCACCCCCTTCAAACCCCCTCCCGAATCCCCAATTCCCTTTGCGAGAAAGCTAAAGGGAGGGAAGGGGGGGGGGGGAGGACAGGGGTAGGGATCGCCGCCCTCCTATGTTTTTTTTTTTTATCCTATTCCTCCACGCCCTATCTTACCGCCACCTCCTCTCCTATTTTCCTCCCACTATTTCCCTTCCTATCTCCTCTTTCCTTCCCTCTTCCTTTCTCCCTCTTCTCTTCACCCTTTATTGAGAGAGAGGGAGACGGGCAGACAGTATATTATAGCGTCTTGCTATTCACCGAAGGCAAGGAAACGAAGAAATATTGAAGAATGAATAATGATAACAATAGATATAAATAGATAAATGATTAAATCTAAATAATAGTAACAAGAATGAAAGTTAAACAGAAATTATAAACAAAGGGCACAGAATCGCCTGTCTTTGAACGCCACTTTCCTCGAACTCAACGGATAATAATTAAAACCTTCCCGGCTACAAGTCTGATCCTCAGGACTCCAGCCAACGCATCGGAGGAGGAGGAGGAGGAGGAAGAGAAGGAGGAGGAGGAGGAGGAGGAGGAGGAGGAGGAGGAGGAGGAGGAGGAGGAGGAGGAGGAGGAGGAGGAGGAGGAGGAGGAGGGAGGAGGGGAGGGGGAGGGGGAGGAGGAGGAGGGGAGGAGGAGGAGGAGGAGGGAAGGAGGGAGGGACGAGGGAGGAGGAGGAGGAGGAGGGAGGGAGGGAGATTTGACCCTCCCTCTCCCTCCTCCATCCACCTATCCTTTGATGCCCCCCCCCCTCACCCTTCTCCCTCCTCTCCTTACTCTCCCTCTCTTGTCTATCCATTGTCTTGCTCTTCTCAGTCTCCTTTCAGTCTCTATTCTTATTCTTCTCTCTGAACTCTTCTCACTCTCACTCTTTCCTTGTTTCGCCTTTCTCCACTCTCCTTTTGCGCTTTCTCTTCTTCCTCCTCCTCAATTCCTCTGTTCCTCCTACCGCTTCTCCTCCTTCCCACATTTCCCCCTCTCCCTCAACTTCTCTCCGTCTTCTTCTTCTCCAACTCTCCCTTACTCCATTTCCTTCTCCTTAATTTCATTCCCTCTTCTCCCTCGCCTTCCTCTCTCCTCCCTCATCATCCCTTTCCTTCACCGCCCTTCTCTCCACCCCCCCCAATCTTCTCCTCTGTCCTTCTCTCCCCACTCTCCTTCTCCGCCCTCTCCGTCCTCCTCTCTCCTTCGCCCCCCTCCTCCTCTGTCCTCCGCCACCCTCCCCCTCCTCCCTCTCTCCTCCGTCCCCCCCTCTCCGTCTCCGCCCTCCCCTCTTCCTCTCTCCTTCGTACCCCTCCTCCTCTCTCCTTCATCCCCCCCTCCTCTCCTTCTCCGCCCTCCCCTCTTCCTCTCTCCTTCGTCCCCCTCCTCCTCTCTCCTTCTTCCCCCCCTCCCCTCCCTCTCCGCCCCCCCCCTCCTCCTCTCCCCTTCGCCTCCCCCCCCCCCCCCTTCGGCCGACTCATCTCTTCTCGCTCTCCCGTCGGGCTATTCATCTTATCTCTTGTTTTTTGCCTTCTCTTTCTCTCCTCCAGTGATCAATAAAGGACTCGTGGGGAAAGACAGAGAGAGAAAGAGAGAGAGGGAGGAGAGAGAAAGAGAGAGAGAGAGGAGAGAGAGACAGGGTGAGGGATAGAGAGAGAAAAAGAAAGACGTAAAGACACAGAGAGAGAGGTGCAGAGTGAAAGAGAGAGGGAGAGGGGGGGTGAGAGGGAGAGAGAGAGGGGGGGGGGTGAGAGGGAGAGAGAGAGAGAGAGAGAGAGAGAGAGAGAGAGAGAGAGAGAGAGAGAGAGAGAGAGAGAGAGAGAGAGAGAGAGAGAGGCTAGAACGGATGTTCTTTCTTCGAATCGAATCCTCAATCTTCAGACTTGATTTTATCTGCGAATTTGGCAATAATGATACTAATTGGTATCACCGTTACTACCATCATCTAATTACTTTCAACATGATTTATCATCGTCAACGCCAATATCAATATTACAGATACTAATGCCATTATCACTATCCAATATCAACATATATTCTCACCCTCATTATTCCAATCATCATTATCGCTGCTGTCGTCGATAATAACACCATCAACAACATCAACAACAACAGCAACAACAACCAGCAACAATAACAACAACAACAACAACAACAACTACAACAACAGCAGCAACAAGAACCAGCAACAATAACAACAACAATTCGTAATAGTAAATACAGAAAGAGCCATAAATATTCCCATCAGCGTTAGCACCATACTACAAACATCACTGTTTACTTTGAGCGTCCTATAACCCGGCGCCATGTACAATAATTCCGTTTCTGATCGTAGGTGCAAAACATGGCCGATTTTAAATTGATGTGTAATAGAAATGGTTATGTGAATGTTGAGAAAAATGGTTCGATATGATAGAAAGGGAGAGAGAGAGAGAGAGAGAGAGAGAGAGAGAGAGAGAGAGAGAGAGAGAGAGAGAGAGAGAGAGAGAGAGAGAGAGAGAGAGAGAGAGAGAGAGAGAGAGAGAGAGAGAGAGAGAGAGAGAAAGGGAGGGAGGCAGGGAGGGAAGGAGAGGGGAACAGTGAAAGAAAGAAGGAGAGAGGGAAGGAGTGAGGAAGAGAGAGAGAGTGGGGGATAGGTTAAGAAGAGATACAGATACTATTTAATTTCACGAAATCATACTCACAAGAAATGTAAAAATATCCCTTGTTACAAGTAAGGCTTAAAATCGTTCTTTAAAACGAAAAAAGACACACACACACACACACACACATACACACACACTTATAAACAATACAAGTGCACATAAACACACAATTTCGCGCGGATAGGTAAGAAATTTGCGCAAAAAGACTTTAGTTAGTGTCTGTCCTCGAGTGAGCAAGATGGCGGTCGTCGTAGCGTGTGGAGCCGTCATACGTCAAGGCGGTGTAACCACAACCAGAGGAGGGAGGAGAGGGAGGAGGGAATGAGGGAGGAGGGAATGGGGAGAGGGAGGAGGGAGTAAGGGAGGGGGGAATGAGGGAGGTGAGGGAGGAGGGAATGAGGGAGGAGGGAAGGGGGAGAGGGAGGAGGAGGAGGGAATGAGGGGGGAGGGAAGGGGGAGAGGGAGGATGGAGGGAGGAGGAAGAGGGAGGGAGGGAATGAGGGTGAGAGGGTGGATGGAGTGAGTGGGGGAGATGGAGGAGGGAAGGGGGAGAGAGAGGGTAAGAGGAGGAAGATGGAGAGAAAGAAAAAGGGAGGGGAGGAAAGGGAAAGTGAAGTAAGAGGAAGAAGAGGAGGATGGAGGTGAGGGGAGGAGAGGTATGAAGAGGAAGAGGGGAGGGAAAGAAGAGGAGGGTCGAAGAAGAGAGGAAGGGGGGCAACTGAGGTGGGAAAGAAGACAAAGAAGGCTTCGGAGAGGGAAAGAAAGAAAAGAGGGGGAGGTAGAGAATAGACATAGAGAGGGGGGGAAGGGGGGGGGGGAGTAAGAAAGAAAAGAAATGGTAGAGGGAGAGGTAAAGGAGGGGCAAGGAAGGTATTAGGGTGTACAAAAGAAAAGAGAGATGTGGGAGGAACCACGCTGGAGAAGGGAGGAAACATACGGAACGATGAATGAGAGGAAAATGAAAGGAAAAAGCTGACAATTTTTTTTTCGCGAGAGAAAATCAACACAAAATGGACCAACAGTGAAAATGCTAACTTTATTATCATCATTTTTGATACAAATATCGATAACAATAGCAACAAAATCATAACCAAACACAATTAACCAATATGAACATGAAAGTGAAGAAAAATGCAAGAAAAAGAAGCATGAGAGAGAGAGAGAGAGAGAGAGAGAGAGAGAGAGAGAGAGAGAGAGAGAGAGAGAGAGAGAGAGAGAGAGAGAGAGAGAGAGAGAGAGAGAGAGAGACCAACAAATAAAGTATAAAATAAGGAGAAACTGAACGCGAATAAGCGAAAGTAAGTTAATTATAGTAATGTCTCAGTACTAGCGGCCAAGGATACCGACATTGTATATGGTGATGGTGGCAACAGTTGGAAGGAGGGAGGGAAGAGGAGGGAGGGAGGAGGGGGACTGCGGGAAGGGGGAAGGTCTTAGTACACAGGGAGGGGGTGAAGAACATGGAGGAGATGGTCTATTGAGAGAGAGAGAGAGAGAGAGAGAGAGAGAGAGAGAGAGAGAGAGAGAGAGAGAGAGAGAGAGAGAGAGAGAGAGAGAGAGAGAAGAGAGAGAGAGAGAGAAGGCCAGAGACAAAGAGAGACACAAACAAAACCCAAACATAAACAAACAAATCTAGATCACAGAAAGGAAAAAAAATCACCCCCACCAACAACAAAACATAAACAAACACACAACAAAGCGAAAACAAAAGAGAAATCAGAGGGAGACGTAAGAGAAATAATGAAATAATGAAAGCCAAGGATTAAGAGGTTTAGGGCGTGAGTGATGGGCGGCCACAACACAAGGGGGGTCGGCATCCCCACCAGGAGACATGGCGTGAGGGGCGTAGGAGCCTCGTCGGTGCAGGAGACATGGAGATAATCAGACCCGTCCTCATTTCTCCTGCAGGAGGCGCAGACGAGGATAGAAAGTCATGAGATGTGAGTGCAAAAAAAAAAGAAAAAAAGAAAAAGAAAAAGTCTATGGAATTTGAATAGGAAACAAATATTTAAGGAAAATACAGAATGTTCAAAACAGTAAAAATCTTTATGTTAATAGTTTCGGCGGAGTAAGATATTCATTTTGAAAATGAATAAAAATATAATAAAGTCGAATAACAAAATATTATACATATTCAAATAATAACTGATTTCGAGTTTTGAAATAGACAAATAGTATCGAGAAATAAAATCATTTGAGTGACCGATAAAAACAGCTCTTAGAGAATGACAAAAAAGAATGAGAAAAAAGAAACGGATGTAGAGAGCGGAGAAGGATATGGAAAAAGAGGGAAATCATAAAAAAGGGAAAGGAAAGAAATAATTAGAGGAAGTAAAAGACTCTCAATACCTCACCTCAGAAAAACAAAATAAGAAAGAAAAAACGAGAGAAATAGAAACCAAGAAAGACAAATGAAAAAAAGAAAAAAGGCAAATGAAAGAAAGGCTTAAAAGACAAGAGAAAGGAAAGAGAGAAAGTCAAAGACGTAAGAAAAGGACGCGCTTTCTTAAGGCAGGTGTCCAGAGATCGGTTATTACAGGAAGAGGAGGAGGGGCGAGAGGAAATGAAGACGGGAGATGGGAAAGATAGCGACGAAGGGTAGAAACGATTTAGGATGAATTGCGTCTCATTAAAAATAATAACAATAAATGAAAAAAACAACTAAAATAAATAGAAAAAATAATAAGAACCATGAAAAAAGGACAAGTATAGATAGTAAAAAAAAAAGGAGGAATCATAAAAAAGAAAAGAAAAAGAAAAATGAAAGTGCAAAAATAAGTAGGAAAAATAATGGAGGAATCATTTAAAAAAGAAAGAAAAGTAAAAAATAAAATAAAACAGCGAGAAACGAATGCGTGTAACGTAAGAGATACAAACATCAATGAAAAACAAAATCAAACAAAGATGAAGTAGGGATACAAACATAAACAAAACATAAACAAAGAACACACAAACAGACAACAAAACAACCATACAGACAGTACCTCCACAGGAACCCTCGCCATCGAGACCAAACAACCGTCATTTAATAATAATAAAAAAGCACACACACAAACAATAACATTATCAGTAGGGAATATAACGTAGTGTTTGTCAGCCATTTAAGCAAAGGGGGCGCCAGGGGATGCAAAATGGTTAATGCGAGTGTAAGAGGGAGAGGGGAGAAGGTGAGGGAAAGGGGAGAGACGGACAGAGAGAGAGAGAGAGAGAGAGAGAGAGAGAGAGAGAGAGAGAGAGAGAGAGAGAGAGAGAGAGAGAGATGGAGAGAGAGATTGAGGGGGGAAGGAGAGAGAGACACTGAGAGAGAGAGAGACTGAGAGAGATTGAGAGAGAGAGAAAGAAAGAATGAGAAAGAGAATGAGAAAGAAAGAGAATCATCGGGAAAGGGGACACATAGAGAAAAAAAAAGACGAGAGAAAGGAGAAAAGAAAAAGACGGAGAGAGAAAACGAGAGAAAGGGGGGAAAACAGACAGACAGAGAGAGAAAGCGAGGGAAAGGGGAAAGACAGAGAGAGAGAGAGAGGGAGAGTACCGTAGGATGAGGGGCTAGGAAGGAAGACAGCCATGATTTAAAGCTCGGATATGCGACAAGGCCGTAAAGTGCGAAGATCTACGAGAGCGCAACTCCAGGGAGTAATGACGCCAGTTTGAAAGGCTGAGTGGGAGGAAATGAGAGGGAAAGAGCGAAGAAGAGGGGGAAGGAAGAGAGAGGGAGGAAGAAGGCGAGGGAGGAGAGGGTAGGAGGCTGGGTGGGAAGGAGGGAGGGAGAGAGAGAGAGAGAAGGAGGGAGGGAGGGAGGGAAAGAGGGAGAAAAGAGAAAGAGAGAGAGAGAGAGAGAAACAGACTGACATATATATATATATATATATATATATATATATATATATATATATATATATATATATATATATATAAATATATATATACATATATATATATATATTATATATATATATATATAAATATATATATATATATATATATATATATATATATATATATATATATATATGTATATATATAGATATATATATATATATATTTATATATATATATATATATATATATATATATATATGTATATAAATATATATACATATATATACATATATATACATATATGTATATACAAATATATATACAATATCATATATACATATATAACGACAGCTAACCTACAGCCATTTTGCAAAATCCAAAATTCGCGCGATGCCATAATTTCGCAGCTAAAATTCTAAGTGAAAAACAATATCCCTCTCAATAAGCGGCGGCCGGTTAAAGCAAGGGGTTTGAGCACAGAGGAAAATGCATATCCGTAAGGGGGGTTGAGACTAGCAATTTGCGGGGTCCTTTTCGTGCAATTAAGATGTCACTTGATAATAATATATTGTTGCAGTGAATAATGCAGGTGTTTTATGCGCCTCGTGACAATATCAAGGCCGTGGGGATTAGGGTGGGGTGGGTGGGGGTTGGGGGGTGGGGGGGGGATGGGAGTAATGGAGGAATAAAGTTGCTTTGAGATTTGATTATTTTATTGGGCTGATGATACTTCTGTTATATGTTATCTCTGTGGATTTGAATTATTAATCGGTAATATTTGTTTATGTGTTTATTTGTTTATATATTTTTGATCATGTTCGGTATATGGTCAGAAATAAGGAAAGGTAATGAAGTGATCATTCAGAAAAAGTTTTTAATATTCGTCTATATTATTAACGCTAAAAATCACTTACATTGTAATTCCTTAGGCAATTTCCGTAATTGGGTAAGTTAATGAAAAAACAGCTATATAAATGAAGTAAAAACACATTGTCTCATACACGCAAAAAATATGGAGAAAGAAACAGATAATTTTATTTTTTATTATTATTATCTTTTTTTTTTTTTTTTTGACTATTCGGCTTTCAGTAATGCCGATTAAACGTTGATAAAATAACAAATTCTAAAGAACAAGGACTTTTTTTTTTATACCATTTACCCCTAAGGTCCTTTAACATAACGACCCTCCACCTAATGATTTAACAGGTCGTTGAAAAGCTATAACCCCGCCTTGGATACCTAAGACAATATCTAATTGGTCGTCTGACTATGTACCGAGCCTCCTGATTGGTCGACTGACTATGTACCGAGCTCTCTGATTGGTTGTTTTCTCGGGTTATCGTTCTTGATTTTTTTTCTCTTCTACTTTTTCTCCTTCATCCGTTTTTTTTTTTTTTTCTTTTTTTTTTTTTCATCCTTGACTCTCCTAAATCCTTTGCTAGACGTCTTGACTTATAGGGAAAGATAATGAAATTCTGATAAAAAACGAGAACTCTTTTAAACAACATATTTTGGAATGGGGGGAGAGGTAGAATGGACAAGGAGGGGCAAAAGGTGGGAGTAAGAGGAGGAGGAAGAGTAGAAAATAATAAATCATGAAAACAAATAAAAAAGAGGATAAGGAGACAATGGAAAGAAGAAAGAAATAAGGAAAGAGAGACAGAGAGAGAGAGAGAGAGAGAACGAAAGGCAGACAAAAAAAAAGAAAGAAAAAAGAAAAAAATACCCCAAAAGAGAAAACCAAGAGGTACTCCGCACATAGGCCTAGATCACCCAATCGATAAGGCATTATTGTCAAGAGAGAGAGAAAAAAAGATCAAACCTTCGGGGATTAATTGCACACAAATTAGGTATTCTTAAGCCGCAGCAATCACAGGTTAATCGCCTGATGGTCAATTCTGCAACATCACTCTTTAACGGCGTTGCAATGAAGCCATAAAAATAATCACCACCCCGACTATGTATTACTTATTATCATGTTGACAAGGCTGATATACTGGCGTCCCTTGCAAAACCCTTCTCTTCTCAGGACTTACGAGTGTGAAGGAGAAGGGAAGTTTAGCGAGGAGGGAGAGTAAGAGAGAATGAGGAGATTTGCTTCTTTTTCTCTCTTTCTCCGTTTTTTTTTTTCATTCTCTATTTTGTTCTATCGTTCTTTCTTTTTCTCTTTCTCGTTCTCCTTCTCGTTCTCTCGTTCTCCTCCTTGTTCTCTCGTTCTCCTCGTTCTCTCTCTCTCTCTGTTCTTTTTCTTCTTTCCCCTATTGTATTTCCATGTCTTTTTCGTATCTTCATTTTTCTTTTTTCCCCTTTCTTTGGCAATGTTCTGAACCAATTTAAAAATGGTTATTACGAAGGACTGAAATTGACAAGCCGGCAAGTACAAGAAAAAAAAAATGCTCGCTCTAGTGACAAACGAGCATCTCAGATTTTAGAAAATAAAAAAAATGAATCTTAAAACCTGACGAATAAGACCTACATCCATAAAGGAAATACCAAAAAAGCAAAGACTCTTAGATTTCTTTCACACATTATAAACAATAGAAATATACAACTGCCCACCCAGTCCTTGAATTAAAAAAAGAAAAAAAAAGTTTAATCTCAAACCCAAGGACACCAGGACTAAGAGATCGAGGCGCCGCGGAGACAAACATAATACAAAAAAAAACATAAAAAGAAAGAAAGAAAAGAAAAAAAAGATCGATTTATGAGAATAATTGTCATTCGTCGCTGGCCTTTCCATCAAGCCAAGTCTGACATTACTAATAATCGATCATCAAGCAGCCCCCTCCTTACCTGAACGATCATTTTCAGCGTCGGAGGGAGATTAAGGGGGGGGGAAAAAAAGCACAAGTCCGCGCCTTTGGAGTCGTGCTTGCCTGCGTCCTTTTTCTGGAGGACTTCGGGAGAGCGAGAAAGTCCTTGGGTGAGTCCTCAGAATTTTATTTTATTTTTTTCTTATTTCTTTATTTTCGTTTTTTATTTATTTATTTTTTTTTTTGGAGGGGGGGTATTTTTATTTATTTGTTTTCATCATCCCGTGAGATTTGGATTTTTTCTCAGTTTACGTGGGTTTGTTATTATTGTTATCATTGTTAGTTGTTTAGTTATTTCCATTACTCCATCTCTATTATTACTATTATTTTTCTTTATTGATATAACTATCCGCTGGATTTATTTCGTTCTGTTTTTTTTCTGTTGGTGAGGTTTTTGACATCTGCACTTCCGGGACTATGCCTTAATCTTTCTTTATCTAGAAATATCATCTTCCACACGCCCCCCCCCCATCAACCTTACCTCGCAAAAAAAGAATAAGAAAATAAAATAAAAAAAATAAAAAAATCGATCAACTTTTGTTGTCCTTGCCTCTTCGTCACACCAATTCCTAATCCTTTCTCACCTCTTCTCGATTCTCTCTATTCCTTCTTTATTTGAGCTTCCCCCCGATTTATTTTCCTTCATACATCACGTCTGGCGATATACCCTTTATCCCATGCTGATAACCACATATATTTTATGTAAATATCGAAAGTGATTGTGGCGATAACATGCAATTTACTGGAGTTGTTTAACATATTTCTTTTTATGAATAATATTGGCCAATGCTCTTCATGGGTATTGGTTATTCTAAATCACCCAGGAGGTTAGGTCATCTGTGGCATCGTGCTTTGGGTCATTGCAATAAAATGGTGAAAATCTGTAGATATAGAAGGCCTAGTTTGTTCTAATTGGGGTAGTTACGTGAGTCTATTGAAGAGCGTATGTATACCAACCTCGATCCAAAAAGCATTAATACATAGATACACACAAAAGGATCGTCCTTTCGCCTACTTCGCTCGTGCATTGCCATAATTCAGGGCGTTAGCATCGACCGAGGCTAACCTTGAGTTAAAGGATAATTCGTCTTTCACATTCTACCGTCATGATGAACTCCCCGAAGTATTAAATCGCAATAAAACCTGTTTAATGTACCGAAGCTCGCGGAAACTTCCCAGGAGGTCGGGCGAGCTAGACACCATCGCGGCCGGCCACCTCCTCCTCTTCTTCCCACAAGTCATTTTAGCCTGTTATCTTCCAGCGCATCCATCAGAAGGAGGCTGTCTCGGAAAATGAAACACATGGCCAAACTTTATGGTACCACGACGTACCTCGGCCAGGTAGGTACTTGGGTGGCGCGGCGGTCGGTGGGTTGGTACCGGCCCTTGCACGGAGCTCTCAGGGCCGGGGACGACACCTGCTGTGCTGTCTGAGGACGACCGCCGTGCCTCCGTCCCTCGGCGGCGCAGCCAGGGACGGAAGTAGCGGGCTGGAGGCTTCGAGGGCCACGCGGGCAAAGCCTTTAAGTACTAAGGACAACGAGGGAACTACATCTCAATTAGAACTCGGAGCCGTTCTTGCGAAGGGCGTCCCCGGCGCAGCGACTTGCACATACCAATGAGAATGCCAATTGAACTCTCGGCAATGTCATCGTGTCTAAGAAACAAGAAAAATGACTCGTGTCTCCTCCCTTTCTACGATTTGTTTTCTTTCTCTACTAAGTCTTCGTCACTCTCGTCTCTTCCTTTTCTTTTTCCTACTTCACTCGGATAAGATTTACCCTTGAAGAGAGCTTGCGACTGAGGTCGTAAATATTTAATGACCACCCGAATCACCGTCACCATCTGACGTAAAATTATAGTCACATGAGGTTTATGAATGATTTTTGCTTTCTTTGTCTATGAATCCTGGAGCTGCAGCTTTTGTAGGGTATTATCTACCAATTACCTGCTGTTTCCACTACCAATTGAGGCGCAGGTCTGCCTAACTGGCGGACAATAAGATACTGAATAACCATACAGCCATAATTGTCAAGTTACCATTACCCAAATCACTCGGTCGCCTTTTTTCCCCCTAAAGGCTTAATTAGTGTGCCAAACCTAACGTGCTCTGGAAGAATATGTGGCCAAGGCCTCTGCCAATTACCTCCTTAAATCACAATAATAATTCTTTCGTCATCTTATCAATAGCCTTGGAAGAAGAATGCGGCCCAATCCTTCATGCCTTCGCCATCAACCATGAGAAAAAGGAAATGTGGTTGGTTACCAAGCAATGTGGCTTCGTGGCGCCAAATGAACAGCCAATGGGCGACACGCGCTCATCCGCCGACCAATCAGCGTGCTAATTCCTCTCTGTCTAACGACCAATCAGAGGCCGCGACTCTTTTTCTATGAGCTTAGGAGGTTCTAGATCTTTCCAAACTTATGAAGATGTAACAACGGCTTTATTTATTCCCGGGCCCTTCTAACGCACCGCAGAAATGCTAAATGAATTGTTTTACATAAAAAGAAAATAAAAATTCGCACCGAGCGCCTCTTTTTTATCAACTAATCTGTTAAATGATACATTCGGCAATCGCAAAGAAATTCATGATGCGTGGTGAATCTATACACATATAAAAATAAATGAAAAAGGGATAGAGAAATAATAAATAGGCATTTTAACGAGCTTTCTCCTCCCGGAACAAATATCACGTGACTTTATACATGAAGTAGAATAGAGAATTTTTTCTCTCTCATTTTTCATTTTATTTGATTTTTTATCACTTTTTTTTCTATCGAATATAACCATGACAGAATGTTTTGTTCTTAAAACGTTTTGTTAAAGCAATTGTAGAATATAGACATAACTATGTTTAAATTGTGAGAAAGAGCGTTATGTTTGTAAAATGTTCCTCTTCATTTCATTTGTCTCTCCTTTTTGTCTATCCCCCCCTGTTTTTAACGGTTCTATTTTATTATCCTTTTCATCTGTTTATCATTCCCCTATCCCTATATTTATTTTCCCTCTGCCTCTATTTCTTTCTTTTTTATATTTTTCCCTTTTCTCTCTCTCTTGGTCTCTTCTTCTTGACTTTACTTTCCTCTCTCTTTCTTCACTGTTCTTATCCCCCTATCACACCAGGCCCCCTTTTATTTCTCATTTCTTTATTTCTTTCTTTATTATTATTATTACTATTATTATTTATTTATTTATTATTATTATTTTGATTTCTTATTTTCATCTTTTTTTGTCGAGAAGAAGAAATAATCACGATGAACATAATTCCAAAACCGAAACAGCTGACGAATATATATATATTTTTTTTCTCTCAATTATATTTTCTATTACAATTCCTATATATTTTTTTCAATTGTTCTCCCGCTTTTATATCATACACTATTTCCTTTGACATTAATTCATATAATATTTCATAACTAATTCGTGAGTGGGTATTGTTTCTATGGCCATCGATCTAAAGTAAAACCATTAGCAGTAAAACAAATTAAATATCTTTTTCTAGGTAGACGACACCGAAAAGGTAATGTAGACACTATAACACATGCCGGAAGTAACATGTTCTTTATATTTTACTGCTGTTGGTGTGATGTGCGCATGAATGGTAGTAAGAATAAAGACTTAGATTATAAAATTATATATGTGTGCTTGCAAAATAGATATATAAACAAATGAATATATACATACATAATGAGATACATAGATGGAGATAGATAGATAGATAAAGTAAGTTGGTAGATGGAAAGATATACACGTATCCATCCTTAGTTTGAAACTTTTTCAATAGTTTTATACGAAAAGAAAAAATCCACATCTAGAGCTTGATCTTAATCTGAATCATTAGAAAAAAAGCCCCTCCCCACCCCCCACCACCAACCCCCCACTCGAAAAAAAATTCAATCCAAAACCATTGCCACCGAGGACCCTATATCCTCCCCACCCTTTCGAACGAGTGGGCCTTACAGTGGTTGGGGGGAGGGGGGAAAGGGGGGAAAGGGGGGTGTCAAGGGGCGGGCATGTGTCTGTGTCACGTCAAACCCTACAATAATGGACAGTGTTGGTTGTATGGACACCTTAATGGCTTGATTGTGTTTG